>NC_071983.1:9037595-9150562 GCF_026283585.1 Hylaeus volcanicus | reverse complement strand
TGGTTGCCTGCTCGTAGGCGCAAGCGTGCCACCTCTTCGCATATCATGTTCTCCTGATACCAGGAGTAAAATTCTGACCAAAATTAGATACGTACCAGATTTCCTTCGTGCCACCTCTTCGCATATCATGTTTTCCTGATACCAGGAGTAAAATTCGTTCCAGTATTTCATACGTACCAAAGATTCCTGGTGCCACCTCTTCGCATGTCATGTTTTCCTGTTACCAGGGGTAAAATTCAAGCCAGAATTTCATACGTACCAAGGATTCCTCGTGCCACCTCATCGCATATCATATTCTCCTGTTACAAAACTGTATAATCGGGTCAGGATTTGATACGTACCAAAGATTTCTCGTGCCACTTCTTTCTTCTCCTATCATGTTCTCAATCGGCTAATACAAAAAGGTAAGTTTCGAGCCATTAAATAAATTTATAAATAAACACCAAATAGGTTTAAAGGTAAGATCATACTTGCCAATGGAAGGTATACTAAGTGATTACATGATTAATCTTCCATCAGTAATTGTGTATAATGAATTACTCACAATGTTCCAAAATAATGAGAAAAAAGATTGTGATCTCACTTTTACGTGAACTGCATAATAAAAAAGCGGAAGTGAGGAATAATAACATTATTTTAGAAAAAATAATTGGTCACCTACGATCACTTACTCTTTGAAATGTATTATTTTTTATATATAAAGCTAAGGATTGTACATAAATGAACCGTAAATTGAACCCATATTTCACACAGAGGTGTATTAAGATGTAAATTATAAGTTTTCAGAGTTATGAGTCGAGTTGAACTGTTATCATTTTTTACCAAACCTCTTTAATCCCGCCTCAGTTGTTTATTAAATTGGGAGCAGGGGAGAATGTTGATTGGATTTTGGTGGTGCAACAAAGGACGCGGTGAGAATAGCGTGTCATAGAAGCATGAAAGGCTGAACGTGCAAAATACCGCCAGGAGGTAAGAGGTTTTGGGAAGCGTCGGGAAACCTCGAACAACCGCAAAGATTCGAGAGCAGAACGATCGCGAGACAAGCTTTAACGGGGAAATAGCCGGATCTCGATTAACGGAGTGTTCGATTTAAACAGCCCAGGCCTCCTGGCTCCGATTAGCCCCCGCGTCGCCGTCCTAGTTTTACGACAGTTTCCGTGCAGAAAACTTCTCTAATTTCCGTTCGAGGCGGCTCGAACGCGAGCCCAAGCTAAGAAACGGCCATTAAGGGCGTTAAGTGCTTTGTAACAGGATTAAAATATACGTTCCTGCGACCGGTGACCATCGTCCGACAGGGGGAAAGCGGAAAATGGGGCCCTGCGAGCTCACTCGTTGGTCGAACGCTCGGATGAGCTTCCGAAGGTAGGCGTTAAGTGCTTTCCAACTCGATTAAAATTTGTGGTATTCCGTGGCGATCGTTCTCCTTCGATACCGTCGATTCACGATACAATTTTCGAATTCGTTCAAACTACGTAATTTCCCACGTACCATTATGGTATATCCGCAATTTCGAAGGATAACGTTGCACATCGACGCTGCGATTCGGTGTTTCTCAAACTATTCCGACCGCGATCCACTTGAACGAAGCGCATAACTCGATCGGCTACCACCTTTTGTTAACTCTCGTTTACCATAAGCCACGTTTTATCATTTAGGGCGACTACACATAATTAATAAAACTTAGAAAAGCAGTATGCTGCTCGCGTGTTAAAAAAAGATTACCTGTTGTGTTTCGATGAAATTCTTTACTCTCGCGAGGCATTCTTATATTATTGCAAGCTGGTGGCAATTAGGATCCCGACCAGGTGCGTTCGCCATTAGCGAAGATTGTAATCTCATGCACACCGTGACTACGCAACTTTTCTCGTTATGGCTCGTTTCCTCGCGTTATCGCCGATGTTCGGCTTCTCCGTCGCGAAGGTGAACAAAATTGCGCCGCGGTTCAACTAATATCTTTCGATACTGGGAAAACACGTGCGTTCTTGGCCACATGCAAATCGAAACACTCGTAGACGCGTTTTCCTAACGTTTCGCGTTTATTCATATGTATTAACATCGAACATTCGGCTAATCAAGCTTGTTAAAATAATTTTTTTAATTGAGCGTGGAACGAATGTTATTTATTTTTGTAATTATGTCTTTGCACTCTTAAAGCTAGCTGTACTGTTCTACTATAAATATAATATATTCTCATTGAAGTATGTTAATTTATGTATGTGTTTATGGTTGCTTGAATCGAATTTCAAGTTTGCTAAGACTGTTTCGTGGTCGATGTAATAAACAATAATTCGTTGGTGTTAATCGTCAACGTTAATTCCTTGACGTGTAAAGGGTTCAAGCATTCAATTATAAAATATAACATTTTTATATTCAAATATAAAACATTCATGGATCCGCGATAATTAAAATTCGATTTATCACTCTACCACCTATTACATAATCAAGTAAATATTCGTCATAAAAGTTTTAATTTTCATATTTAAATGCAAAAGTGGAGTTAATTAAAGGCGTATTAAAATACAGTATCATTTCATCTCCTAGCGCGTATTTCAATAGAATTTTAATTATAAATCAATTATAATAGAAACTGGAAATACTTCTCATACTATTATAAAACCTTTCTGTATTTATAGGCTAGGTCAAAACGAATGCAATTTTAATTAAAATGCTTGAAAGGAATACTCGACTACCTTTTTCTGAATTTCACAATCTGCTCCATTAAATAACACTGAAAAAATAATCCACCCATCATGCACTGTGTTAAAGAAACGACATTGCTAAAAATAATCGCAACCCATTGTCTCCTAAATACTAAACTTTACCAGACAACTTTTATCCGGAACGAGTTTGACAAAATTGACTTTTGGCCAGGTAGATCGAGCAAATGCCCCCGCTGTGTGTATCAAGAAGCAAATTCTATCGGGTACGAGTCCACGGTAAACAACGTAGATGGAAGCGAAAACTGGTCAAAATTGATGGAGGCGATCGATCGCCGCCGCTCGATGGAAAAGCAAAGTTTCGTCGACGCGTTGCATACAAACACGATGATTCGTTAATCGCGGTGGCTGATTAACGTTCGCTTTCTAGCCAGTCGTGCGCGAAGTTCAATTAAAACAGAAGTTCGTGCGTACCTCTACGCGAAAATAATCAACGGCGCAACGTGCGACATCGATCATCCCGATAAATCCTTTTCATTTGCTACGAGATTTCTGCTTTCGAACCCCCTTTTATCTCTGTTTTACGCTCTCCACTGCTGGATACAGGATTTTAGCGACATTTTTGCACAACCTTTGGCTCGCGAACGAGATCGGAACGAAGCGTCCGCTGAAGGAAGATTAAAAAGTAATCTTAGAAAATAATCGAACCACGATCTGTCTCGATCTAATTTTCGTTTAATCCACTGTTATATCCGAGGCTAACTAAGCATATATGCTCCTTGACGCAACATTTTAATGCTCGGATCGATTTTGATGAAAATTCGAATGGAATTGCTACGCTTTATTTCTGAAAGAGGATTTATGGGTTAATATTTATCAGGCCTGGTTCCCACCTAATGGATCCACGGTGCACTTTTAATTTCTACGACAGGACTCCGATTAGCACTCTACGTAAAACCCCTCGAGCGTACCATTATATGCAACACGACCTTGCTCGGGGGGATAAGAATATCCCGCTAGAAATCGGATAATAATTAGTCGTTGCTTGCCGGAGGGATCGTCGATTAAGGTCGAGAGGCGTCGTTTCTTCCAATTACGAAGGAACAATCAAGACCCGCCACGATACTCGGCTCTCCTCCGGCTACGAGAAAGGAGTTCCCTAATCGGTGGGAGCATTAACGCTTAGACAAAAGGGAGTCGGGTATTGGAGCGTGTCTAGCCCAAGGGGTGGATGAAGATTTCGACAGATCCAGGAAGTTTCTCCTCCGTCGTCGTCGAACAACCTCCTTAAGTCCAACGTTTCCATCCTATGGCTCGAAATGCCTCTGCGGAATGCTACCCCTACCATGAGGTGGGTAGAATAACTATGGATGATTTGTAGAAGCCGTTGACTACACGGTGACACTTTTCTACCTTTTGGGGACGCGTCTCGGCAAATAGCCGCGCAAAGACACTCGCTCGTCGAGCGGCTCCGTCCGCAAAGGGTTATGTGTGGGTTATTAAGAGTTCAAAATTTTAACAGGCGTATATTTATATGTAAATACAACTTTTGACCAAGTTTGGGAAACAAAAAGTTTTCTCGAAGCGAGCGTCTTTGGGCGGCTATTCACCGACACTCGTCCTCGAAGGGTTAACATGTATCTCAGTGTATGTTAAGTCACCCCACAAGTTCATTCGAGATATTGTATTGCTATTCAAATTAGTATAGTATGAAGGATGAGTGTAGTGGTGTTAGAGTGCGTGCGGCGTGAATGGAAAAACTGCAGGATGTACTAAGAACGTGTGTGAGAGGGCGAATGTCCTAATGTTTTAGATTAAAACATAAGAGGCGCGGACGGTTCGTCAGGGAACAATCGGAAGACGACAGTCAGTCGATATTTTTATTCCTTATTTTAATTAAATATTTTTCGTTCTGTTCAATACTGGCTTTATTCACCTCCCCTCATCCTAAAAATAGAATCCCACATAGTATACATACTTTTACGGTTGTTTGCCACCCTCCTGGCAAAGTCATTCTACCGTCGCTACAAACACAATCTGACGATGACTTCACAATTTGTGCCGACTTCTAAGCTTACCTTCTATAATCACTAACAAAGTTCGTTGAACTAACGATTCCCCACCCCCGCCCAAAGAGGACGCCGAGTGCAAAAGGTTGAATACTTTTCAAAGTATACCTTCACTTATTTCACAAGATAGTGAAGATAGCGCAGCTATCGAACATTATTTCTAAAAATTCATTACTAACTTTTAACTCGCTCAGCACCGAACAATCTTCTCAGTTTGCCCCGGTAGCGCGTGAAAACGCACGGCCGCGTGTCGCTGCTTATCGCGTACGTGCGACACGAACCAAGTCCGTTCGAACGCGATACTCGTCAGAGTCACGAGTAGAAAACGAGTAACGAGAATAATACGTCACCCTTGTCGTGTAAACAAGCAACAGTCTCGCTTTATCGGACGTGGGGCCTCGCACGAAAAGCTCGCACTCACCGATCACGCGTTTCGTCGATAGATTTAACGCGTACCAGCGATTCGTCGCGTCTCGCGTTATATTTAAAGGACGCTTTTTCTTGCCGCGGCGCATACTCGAGATACCCTGTTGCTCCCGCGATAAATTTCTAGCCACTGGTCGAAGGAAGATGCAGTACGATGGCGTACTGTGTGATTTAATTTACATGCGTTGCAATAACACTGCATATACTCGCACGATAACCAATCGAACGCGAGCAGAGACGCGGGGATAGAAGAGCAACGTGGTTTGAACTCGAATGCGCTGTCTGAGACGAGGGCAGGAGTTTTGGTTATTTAAGAGTTGGGGTGTTACTGTCAGCGACAGTTGCTTTAACACGTTGGCTGCCGAGTTAAAACTCGTGAAAATTGTTACGAAGTTAAAATGATGTCTCGAGGCTATTGAAGATTAGATGATATAACATTTGTCGTAGTAGAGAATTTTTTACCGTCGCCAAATTCACGAATCCTATCCAGGTTTATTTTCGTTATTGTCCCACCTTTGGAATTTTCGTTGTTCCTTGAAAGTCCTGTCACCTCAAAGAACGACTAGGTCTGAATTAAGGCGTGTTACCATGAATAGGTGCCAAAGTTATCCAAGGACTCCCACTTCACGACGAAAGTGTCCATCCAAAGCGTCATGTTCCGAAGTCTCCGTGACCTGCCGGTTGTTTACTCAGAAGGACAACACCACGGTGGTGCGGAATAATTTCCACGCGTCCTCGAGCGGGCAAACGTTCTGGAAGAACACCATCCTCGGTCCGACGGAACGAGCCTTCCTTCGGCCAGCCGACGACGTACCGGGAATAGGAATTTCTCGATCTGCATAATGCTACTCGCGACGTTCTGGTTTCGACAAACTTGCGTTCCGGCAACCGTCGCCGGGGATCC
The DNA here is from genome assembly GCF_026283585.1 of Hylaeus volcanicus. Classification (NCBI taxonomy): domain Eukaryota; kingdom Metazoa; phylum Arthropoda; class Insecta; order Hymenoptera; family Colletidae; genus Hylaeus; species Hylaeus volcanicus. The sequence continues at coordinate 9,144,506 of NC_071983.1, read as the reverse complement.
TCGTATAATTCCGCCGCGTCTCCGTCATCCCCGGGACAGAGCCAAACCCCTATCTGCGTTTGAACAAGACGCACCGCTCGTTAATCCCCGTATAATTACCGGTAAGCCTTCGACTGAGAGGAACGACGGTTCATCGAACCAACCGGCTGTTATTTAACTCTACTCCACCCCCCTAGGACGGGGTATCCAGGAACTTCCCGCGGAGAATATTCCGCGCATTACGAGCACGGTTTCCTGTCGAGTCAGACTTCGTCTCGTCCTTCGATTTCGGCCGCGCGCGAAACTTCGGCGAAGTTTTGCTTCGCTTTTCCTCCCGTAGGAGAAACGTCCGTTGCCTCCATGCCTTTATCCGTGTATATTCTTCCAGGCCGCGAAACGAGAGACACCAGGGGTCCTTTGTAACCGTGTAAGCTGATGGCCACGAGCTTCGATTTAGCATAGATTTAAATTGTAAAACATCGAATTTCTTGGATGGGAGCTGACGGTTCAGCGGCATTCATAATCGGCTGGTCGAACTTTGCCGAATGGCTCGAGCTCGGTCGGAAGGAGTGGTGCTTTCAGGATCATCGGAATCGATCGAAAATCAATTCTGTTGTTGAAAAGATCTCTTACTCTGTATGTATTAGGCGGGCGAAATCGTGACCCTCTTTGGGGGTCTTATAAGGCGTCGAGGCTTGGTCTGAGTATCCAAGGGTTCCCTCAGCTTTCAGGGGGAAACAAAGAGCATTCCTGCTAGCAAGAGTTCTACGAACCCCCAGGTGTGCTATAGGAGGTGTTTGGGAGGTTGTACGAGATGTCGAGACATGGTCCAAGTATCTCAGTGATCCATACCCTCAGATTTCAGAGGAAACAGACATCTCTGCTAGCAAGAGTTCTACGAACCCCCAGGTGCGTTATTGTTTCAAAGTCAAATAAATAGCAAGAACCTTAAAATAACGAACCTTAAGGTTTGCGAAGTCCCTTCAAATATACGGATCCTGTACGTTGGTGTTAACTGACTTCGGTCATTATCGTCGACGATTCCCGTGCGTGCTAACGAAGAATCATGCTCCAGCACCCATCGAGTGTGGTACTCGAGCCAAGTCCAGTCACGATTCGACGTGTGGCAGGTCATTTGACCCTCTTCAGCCGCAAGGCACTATATTAGGATCAAGGGTGCGCCCTCGGCCAGCCACGTGGACAAGAACCGCGGTCAAGCTGTTCTGGTTAGCCGAGGCTCTCTTCGTGCCGTCTTTTTTCATCGTCTATTTCTCTCGGTCGCTTCTGTCGCGATGAAAGCTTTCCTAGATCGATTCATCGATCTGGTAAATATCCGGCTAGCCTCGGAGGTCCCTCGACCTATCCTCGTCGCTATTAGAGGGACCATCGTTTTACAGTCTCGACCGCGTATGCATCATTCATTTTCCTTTTTTTTTTTTTTTAAATAACCACGCGCGCACGCGTTCTAGCAACTCGTCTGTATGGACGCCAGACGCAGACCCATTATAATCCCCGACACGCTCCGAGCATTCGTTGTCATTTATCTCTGACACCATGCACAATACGCGTAATCCTCTTTGCGCTTTCATCCCCCGTCCCCCTTAATATCGCGGCTATTTGACACAAGCCGATATATATATATATATTTCGCTTCTTACGAGTATCCGCGGAAGCGGCGTTTATTCACAAGCTCGCGGGCGAACTGTGGCCCTCGAAAAAGAATGGAGAGAGATACGCGACGTCGCGTCGCGACGGTTCTCGACTTCCGAACGGTAAAAAATTCGAGATACGGGAAATAAGCCGGAAGTTATGGGGAAGAACGGCGTTGGTGAATGTTCTTTGCGCTCGTCGAGAAATGAAAAGCTTTTACATAATATCCATCTGCTCGCTGTTCTACGAGTTCTGGAGCCCGCTAGACTTCGTCCTGTCTGAACGATTACTTGAATAATTAAGAAACCAACACCTGTTCGAAGAGAACGATGATGGAATTCATTTGAGTAGATTGTATTACTGTAATATTCCAACGCTTTGGTATATTCACTGGAAGCTCCCCTATCGCGTGTCGATTTAATAACTATCGTTTCCTGATTCCTTGAGATGTATAGATTGATTTTCGATCACTTCCTTTTGTATGTATAGGGGTATAATGGCGAAAGCTCAGTGTTCCTGAGTTAGGTATCCCGTACTATTATAACATCAATAATTCGGTATACGAACATTCACAATTTTAAAATATACACGTACGCGACAAAAAGCTATGGTAGTCTATTGAAAAATAAAAGGTAAAACACTCTGCCTGCAAGAGTGTTCTACAATTTTAAAATGTTTGTAAAAGCGTCCATGTATATGTAACCCATCCGACAAAAAGCTGTCGTTGTCGCTTTAAAAATGAAAGATAACATCCTGCCGCCAGGGAAAAAAAAATGTTCGAAACGGGCGTCGATAACAATTGGCGTCGGTGCACAGGCTGGCAACGCACAATTTCGGTCAAAGTCGATGGGTAACGGTGTCGACGATGAGAAACGTTTGTCGGTGATTTTAAGTAGACCCTGGTCTTCCAAACGCTCGAGGAAATGTTTGCGACGCATGCGATTCCTCGTGTTTGTCAAACATTCGGAACGTCGTCAAAGCGCATTTGGGGAACTTAAACGATCCGCGACGCCGCATTTCTGGAATTAGGGGAATCGGGGGAGACAGGACGTCGAGGCGGCACGGGAAGACGAAGCGAAACGGGTTAATTAAAATCTGGCTGGAAATTCCGACGATAAATTCGCGCTTTCCGGACCGTGTTGGCCGAAAGAGGACTCCGGATATAAATTTCGATTCAAGGGACGTTGCCTGGTCGCCTTTAATAACGGCCGAGTCGTGGCTGCAACTTTCGTAATTACTCTACTACCCGACTGCCGCTTCTTCGGCCTCCTTACGCAAAGAACGAACACGGCGTGACTCTAATGGCGTTTCGTTACAACTTCGAGATCTTTGGAGGGACAATTCTCTCGAGCCCGATATCGAGTTATGTTTGAAAAAATTACACCATGGATAGGCATGGCGGCACGCTGTTACCGTACAATATCCAGGAGTAAATCTCTTAAAATCTTGAACTAGTTTCAGAACTTTAAAATATTTTCGGCTGTATCCATAAAAGAATGCAATACACATCTACGTCGACTACAGCTCTAATCTTTTTTAATCTCCCCCAATAAAGTATTTTATATTCACTTCACTTTGCAACCCGTTTAAAACATTCTTACCTGTATCCACGAACGAATGCAATACACATCGACGTCGACTACAATTCCAATCCTGTTAAATCTCTCCCAATAACGCATTTTATATTTATTTCATCTTGCACCCCCCTTTTAAAATATTTTCGACCTACTCGCAACTCACTTGGAAGAGAAAGTTCAAGTAAAACGAACAACGCGGAAATTTGGCGAACGCGAAGGGACGAAGAGTAAAAATAAGCGAAGTAGTGTTCACGATTTTTCCTTGGCCGAGGGTCTCGTAACGAGGCGCGCTATTTCCGTGGAGAAACCACGAATGGGGTAATGTACATTTGTTTCCGCACGTTGAGTCTCGCGAGAGCTGAGCCTCGAAACGGATCGGTCGTCGGTTCTTGAAACGGCGATTCGTCTTTCGCTTCCCACGCCGAAATCAATCCATCCGAGAAAGACGGGGGGATGAGGGAGCGAAAAAGAAGGCGAAAGAACTCGTTCGTCGCGTCGGACGAAAGACAGGCGTATTCATTTATTTACCGTAGTTCCGGGTCCGGTGAGACCACCAGGCAAAAGCGAATTCAGCGCAGCGGAGGCGCTCCAAAAGGTTTTGCCTCTTCCCTCTGTGTGTCGCATGGCCGTGTTTTTGCGTCGGGAGAAGAAAGCGGTCGCGCTCGGTCGCACAGGGACCGAGTGTGCTCGTTGCGCGTTGACCTAAGATCCTTTTGCTAGCAGAACACAGATACGACCGCTGCCCCATTCTACGTTTCTCGGTGAAATCACGCTATTCGGTCACGGTGTACGATACGTCTGTTTATGGGATTTGCTACGAAGGAATCCTTATCGTTAGTTACATCCATGGTATTCTCGAACGTAAATCGAAGATGTATATCGTGTTCATCGACGAACATGTATTTGTGACTTCAAGTAGTTGCTGTCGCGTTATAATGTTTAAAATAGATGTCTTACAAGCTGTTGTATATGCCACGCTGAATTGTGGCTCCGAAGGGAAGCGAGCGGAGTGTCTGATCAAAAGGCGATCATTCTACTTGTTCGTCAGAGTTTAATCACGCGAATGTCATTAAAACTATGTTCATCGCTTCTTTGAAAATTATTTAATCACTTCGTCACAAACTTTCGTACACTTTCGCCCCTGTTTATCAGGTGCCCCTCTAGAAGCGTATGCGAAAGCGTTTCAATTGAATATCAATAAATTTACGTATAATTTGTGAGAAACGGCATGTGTACCTTTAAATTAATAATACAATAACTTGAATAATCACGAATAATTGCATAATTTTGTCGAGGTTACGCGGCTATCTGGTACTTGAAACAATTTTCGTTAGTTTAACTTCGTACTATCAGTGTTAGTAAATTGCTATGTTCGAGATAATATAGTACTCTAATATGCAATTTAGCCCCCGCACCGCAGCCGAAACTTTTACACCACCTGACAAATTAAAATCGAATCGAGCCAAAATCCACGGTGCGTTATGCTTTAAAATTTTTTTAACGAAACTTAAACGATTTACAGCTTGCAAGTAGCATGCGCGAAAACCTTGAATCGAAGGCAGATTTCGTTTATTCGTGATTATAGATAATTCCACTGGACCGTTGTGTTTCAAGAGGGCACAATAGAACTGTATTAATTGCCGGAAAACTGGACTGAAAATTCATGCAATTATCGGGGTTAACGAGGAGTAGCAGAATACCTTTCCAATTTTCACAGGCAACGATTTTAAATATTAACTATATAACTTTTGTTCCTTTCAACTCTCACACTTAGTTTTTATTCGTTACCTCCACGTATTGGATTACATTCGACCACAAGTTTACTCGTTGACACAAATTTTCTTGTCAACCATTCCTCATACAAGTAAACAATATTTTTGTATACAATTTGACGTTTATTTGGGCTTGCGCGCCACCATTCGAAATTCGCAACTTCATAACTGACCTACCCCAAGTGATTCCATGCAACTCGTTCTCTTATTACCTCTAATAATTTCTATATCGCCATGGAGTTTCGAGCTCGTTAAACTCGTACAAACGCTCTGGTTTCTCTGCTATCCTAGATAATTAACTCGATTAATTTATTAGCAAACGCAGGGGTTCCTCTATTCGCGCATCCCTATTTCTACTCTTGATATCAAGCTGAATGTTTTGAATGTAAATCGTGTAAACCAATAGATGTTACACCGTAAGCAATAAATAGATAACACGACTCGCAAGACTTGAAGACATTGAGGCAGATTTTCCACGCAGTCCTGAAAGGTATAACGAGCGTGGTCGAACGCAAGCCCGTATAAATGCAGATACTCCATGTTCGAACTCGTAAAACGCGCCCGTAAACTGTTTGTTTTTACGATCGCGCGGCCACTCGCTGTTTCGTCGAGGAAACGTCGTCGGCGCGTGTGCAGTTTCCTTTAGCTGAGAAATAAACTACAATGCAACAAGCACGAGAGCTGAACCTAGTCGTGCTCGAAGGGATGACGGGGGCAGTGTCGTTCGATTACAAACCTTCTTCTACGTAAAGTAAATATTTTTTAAAATTCACGTGCGAAAAGATCTAGTCTAATCATTTTTGTTCTGTTCAATTCTGTGGATTTTCAGGTGGTACGAGGACGCTTGTATCTTCTATTATTATATTAATAGTATTGAGTTGATTCATAAATAACTTCTGCTGCAGGTATTAAATAATCACGCTTTCGAAGATCATACTCCTACAGGTAGTAATTTTTAATTTGCCTTCTAAATGGGACCAATAACGCTAATATAATTCATTAACATTTATTACCTAATAATATTTACATCAGGTATTCAGTATCTCCAAAAAAAATTCTCAAATGTCCCTCTGAAAGTTTCCTCCGAACTCGACGCCAAATATTTTTGCTGAAATGCAACCACCACGCAGCATTTGCGTTGAGTTTATTGGATATTGTCTCGAGAGTGTCGACGAGAGTCTTTTACAACGAGTGTCGCGTAATCGTCGACGACAGGGCGAGTATCGCTTGGACGGCGACTCTCTTATCGTAAAGGAGTAATAACATCATTACCGCGGTTGTTTTATTCGCGGAGCGTGGAACGAGTCGACTTTCGCGCGTTTTCCGCAGCGTTCCGTTGGACGGAGCCGAGCGCGCATGCATATTGCGTCTGGACGACGCAGTGACGGATCTAGACTCATCAAAGCTAAATGTAAACTACTTTAGAAGGACTTCTCTAAAATGCTTTGTGAAAGATGAATCTTATTATTGCGAATGCCTTTCTATTACTTTCAACACCGAAAATTGGAAAATCGAGCATGTTTCGGCGTACAATCGAGCCTAGATTAGGGAGACAGCTCTATTACTGAGATTAATTGCGAGGTATCAGGATTTTTTCACCAAGAATAATTTTTCTCGATTATTGGTAGCAATCTTAAGAGCAGATTAGGTGGAAATTTAAACAAATCAAATTTTTCTTTCGCGCTTCTGGATATTATTTAACACTAAACCCACCATAGTCAAACGACTGATTTCAAACTTTTGTGTAGTTTCTTATATGAAATATACAAATGGTATAAAATTGTTTCGTGTATCATCCAATAACAAGTGAAATATTTTTGTATTCAGTTGGAAAAGGTGTCTTTAAGGCCGGTCACGAAACTAATCGAGGTAGATTTCGTGTTAAATTAGAAAACAACGAAGGAGGTCTCTTGGGAGTCCTCTGAGCGTGATCGGCGGCCTAAGCTCCGACGGGTGATGGGACGGCCCTGGTAGGCTCGGGCGTCATGCGAAATTGCAATGAACGTTGAACGCGAAAGCGGAAATGCCTTTATTGACGCGCCGGCAGGCAGCCACTCGAGGAAAATGATTGTTCGACGCCGGGACAATGATAATTCCGCTCGACCACGGTGACTGGCAGCGAATAAAACGAGAGGGCCTGACAGAATCGTTCGCAACCTGCCTTCGCTCGCCTGACCGCCATTATGCCCGTGCCGATTGAGTGGAAATTAATGGCAACGACGATAATTGGCCCGATAAACGTACCGAGACCACAATAAAATCCTCGTTACGACCCGACGACGACAATTCTCGCCGTTGAAAGGAGCACTCCGTTTACAATGAAATTTTATGCCGTCGTCGATTACCGATCCCGATCGACCAAGGGGCACGAGGAACGTGAGCGCGCCGTTCTGCGCCGCGTACCTCTTTCCCTGGACGAATGGTTCGACGAAAGAATACCATCTTGTCGCGAGGGAATCGATCTCAACACCTTGAGCTACAGGGTAATCCAGGTGTGAGGACGCAGGCACGACAGCGACTTGTCGCACAGGGGCATCCATCGTGAAATTCGGTGGCTTTTAGTAAAACTTGGGTAGAAGAGTTTCTATACCAGTAAAATGTGGCCATTGTGGTGCCGTACGTGGCTGAAATTCTGTCAGACGCCTCGTTTTAATTGCTGTCATCATTAAATTCTGTAATTCTTAGTAAAATATGGACGAAAGAGTTTCTATACTAGCAAGAGACATTAATTTAAGTTCACCACAAAAAAGTGGCCATTGTGGTGTGCCATATGTGACTGAGATCCTGTCAGACCCTGTAACTTCTAAGCCAGATTTTTTTATACGTATACGTATACGTATATATTTATAATTTTCATCATAAATAATCATTTCAAAAAAACAAGTAGCCATTGTCCCTTGCGCGGTAAACTGGAATGCGTGGAAGCATGCTCGTGCAAAGGAGTCGCCGCGGTAAAATAAAATCGCTAAAAGTCGATTTTCCGGAAAATCGATTCGTAATCGACCGGTCCTTCTGGCGGCGGATGTTTTACACCCTTGTCCCTCTCGAGCTCGAGCAAGAGTCGAGAATGCAGTGGATGCATCGGCGTGCCTTTGTCGGAGTGGCGTCTTTGATCGCGATAACGAAGCAAGGCTTTTATTGAAACGCTTTGCTCGTCTTCCGCGACCCTCTCGTCAAAGCGGTGACCGTAAATAAAATATAAATTTCCTCGTTACACCGTGGTAATTGCGAACGGCCGATGGCGATGATTCGACAAAGGGGGGCACGCCTTTCGTTGCACCCGCCGTAATTCCAACCCACGGCTCGCGACAGCGTTTTGCATTTCGGTCACGTAACGGACCGCCATTATTAACGAGGGACCGTTCGGGAACGCGCGTAATAACGCCAGGGGGATCGATCGGCGCCGCGAATTTGTTATTTTATTAATGCGTATTTATTCCGGTCGAGGGAGAATATCAATTATCTTCCCGAATACCTGTCGTGCTTTGCATTATTATTCAAATGTCTCCCGCGCGCAAAAACCTCGCGCAAAGTTTGGTATGGAATCGAGGGCGTAGTCGATACGAGGGCTCCCGAGTATTCGTACTTCCGGCATTGTTGTAGCAAATGAAGTTCTGATAATACAACTGTGTTCTCGAAGGGAAGATTGAAACGTAATAAAATATATGTTGGGAGAAATAACGTTGCTGTAATAATAGTGGCTGTAGGAGCTGGTTGAAACAGTAGTTGGTATTCTTTAGGGAGGCTTGTAATCATAAATTTGTCGTCAATGCAATTGTTTGCAAATTACTGTTTACTGTAACGTTTTGTTCTATTTATACTCTGTTCTTTAATGTTTCGATTCTATGGATATTTTACTCGCTGAATGCCTCGTGCTCTGATTGGTCTTCCAATCGCCATGTAACTCCATTATTCAAGACCTCATACAGATTTTAAATCGTTCACTGCCAGGCAAATTGAAAGCGTTTTCCCTTGGGCGCCAAAATTTAATACAGATGTGTAATCTAAGTTATTATTTTCATAATAAAAAAGTTATATTAAATTCGTTGTTTTAAAAAAAAAATTTACAATCTTCTTTAGCAATAATAATTCGTGACTCAAAAGGCTATAAACTTATCCCTTGAGTAATTGCAATCAATTTGAACTGCGAGACATTTCGTAGTTGCCAGTGAATGGGTTTACATCATAGTCTTTACGAATGTCTTACTCTCATTTAGACGGAGAGCCAAAACCACTCTTTTCTAACACCCCACAGATGTGCTTCATCTACTTCACTAAGTATAATGAACATACTCCTGTCAAGAAAACTATCCACAATGTATCAGAAATAGAACTTAGAAAGAAACTCGTTAAAAAATATAGGAGTAACGTATCTATTCTTACTCCTCGATTTTTTGTATCGAAATGAGATAATCCTTCCAAGAAATAAATGGGAGAACTTGCCAAGGCGAATAGAATGATCAACAAGCGCCAGAAATTGCGGACCGGGCGCGTCTTGTTACATCGATCGACGACACGCGTATCCACACGGCGTCCCTCGCCGTCGCTTAACCGAATTCGCACGAGCTTCGTATTTACCTGGGAGTGTTTAACGAAGGTCGAACTCAGCTTCAAAGCGGCGCTCGGCGCAGGTTGTTGGCCCTTTGCCCCCCCCTCGCCCCGGCGCAAACGAAAATTTCCATTGCCAAATAATTTTCCGAGCATGACTTTTCCAGTCAGTCGACCGTTCTGCGTCGCGTGCATTTCGGGAATTCGACGCTCAAGGGGAATTAAATCGCAAATAATCGCTGCGATAGCAAACGAATAGAAGATTGCACCGTAGTTTGCTGTAGAGTCGTCCCCACTGGTTAAGCTTGCGACGCCAGCGATATGGGGCACGATTCATTTCATACGTAAATTTATTTAATTATTTGATCTAGTAATAACTGTCTTGTTAGAAATATGAATATTAATCCTTTACGATATAATTGTTCTCTTTGTTTGTTTTTAGTTTCAGGTTTTGATTCTGCATCTTTGGGCACCTTGGGATTTTATCAAAATATTTAGTGCAAAGAATTCAATTAGGAACGTTAAATGTTTAGCATTAGAGGATAAAATCGGTGACAGAGATCGACCAGCGATCAGAACAGACTATCGTTACGAGGAAGCGACGGTACCAAGGAAATCATCGCGTTCGATCGGTCCCCTTCCATTTGGTTGTTCTGTGTCGCGAATTTTTCCTAACGGACCCACCGTATTTCTCGTCGAAGGTGCACAGCCAACCACCGTAGAAGTTTTCCCACGAGCTTTCGAAGCTTTCGGAGCGAGGGTTGAGATCGATAAGTGCCAACCGATGTAGATGCATCTGACGTATGCACCCAAGTGCAACGCGAGACGTTTCCTTGCACCGTCCCCCTCGTCCTACGTTTCTCGACCCTTTTCCCTGATCATCTCGTATTTCACCACGCGAGTCACTTCCTGGCGCCTTTCTAACGCCCACAAAGCTCCTCAGTCGATTGTTTCAAATTACACCGTTTATCGAGACCGATAGATAATTGTTACTTATGAGGAAGCGTGTTTTATACTTCTCGCGATGCCTTGTGTCCTCCGAATAGTAATTTCTCCTCTTTTAGTCTAGTAGTCAGTACATTATCTATCGGAGAAAGTATTGCTTCTCTACTCGAAATCCTTCTGCTCCAATCCTCGATCAATGTTGATCCGATCGAGCCTCGATTAGCTTTTGAAATGGTTCATAAAGCCCGATCATCCGTGTACAGTCTTACCAAACTCCAAAGCGAACTCAATTCGTGTGTAACTCGATGTTCAACCTTTGTCAATAGTTGTTTCGTCGGTACCAATTTAATTCCTCTTTCGAATTCTCGTCAATCGTCTTCAACGTCGACCTGACCTTTCCTGGTTCCTCGGAACACAAGTTTCGTCTAAAAATATATCTCGAGCATTTTATTTCGCGCGACAGCAGATCATCGCGTTTATTTTGGAGGTATTCAAAAAGCGTGAGCGGTGCACATTGTAGTCGTCCATGGAGAAAGCGCGTCTATTTCGGTCCGTCAGTGACCCGATTCCTTTCCGTCAGCCTTTTTTCACCCCGTCAGCGTCAGAATATCAAATATCTCCGTGGAATGTACCCGCATCCCGTCACCGTCGACCGGAATTTTTCCTTGACCTTTGACCCTCGGCTATCGAGAAAACCGTGGCTTCGAGTTTATTTTTATCGCGCGGCACCGATTCGATGTTCGTCCAAGATGTTCCTCGATTTCGACAGTCGAATATATATGGAGGCTCGTATAATTGGCGATCGGAATCCTACTACAAAATTAGTATAAAATATCAAATAACATGTTCTTCGATTATGAAACGATCTACTGACATAATACACAAGCAAGAAATACCCCAACGTGCATGAGAAGCTAAGCAGTAGTTGGAACAGTACATAAGTAGAAACAGCCATCGCTGATCAGACGCGCCATTCAAGTCAGACTCAGCGTTACGCGTGCCAAAAGAATATTCGCAGCACATTTTCTCGAAAACGAAGGCTTATACGATAATACTTGTATACTACATTTTTGATCCATTTTTCCACGTAGAATTATCATCTTTTAGTTTGTAGCACCAGTTACACAACCTTCTACGAAATCTTGCATTTTACTCGTTCATGGCTTCTATGGTTGAAAATAAATCGAGACCACGTTGGAAAATTTTGTTTCCCCTAGCAAAGGAAGTAAGTACTCCGTTGTTTAAGGAACTGACGCGTGGCTATGTAAGACGCGACCGTTTAGCGAGGGACGTCGCGATTCTCGGCAGTTTCTCGACGCGCAACAACAAATTCATTAGGGAAAAGGACGCGTACCGATTAGTTAATTAAGCAAAGCCGTTCACATCGACACGTGTGCGCGGCCCGGTTCCCATAACCGTTGCGTTGATCAATATTTTAACGCATTCACCATACGAAACGGCGGCCACAAATATGCGTTCATTTTAATGCATCGCCAGCCGCAGAGAATTATGCCGTAACCGAAGCTGATTTGCGCTGGAAACTTTGCGGTGATTGCCGCCCTCTTGTTTCGCCGTTTCCTCCGCCCGTTTTCTATTAGAAACTCAATATAATAATAATGGCCTCGTAAAACGATAAAACCGCAGCGAAAATCGCGAACCGCGTTCGCTCGCGGAGTTCGTCGAGTGTTTGAATTATTTCTCGGTCGGACAGCGTGGCGAAGTTTTATTTTCATAGAAATTGCACTCAACATGGTATACCCACGCATGGCTCGGAACAGAACGAGGATCGGCTCAATTATGAAAAATTAAATTATGAAAAATTTAATTAAAGGGGTACCCTCTTTTTTGACTAATTTCAAGGCAATGTTTATATATTCAAGAATATATAATATATATATATGATATATATATATATATATATATATATATATATATATATATTAGTTTATAAATACCCTCTTAGTGTCGTGTTCAATCATACAGGAGATCTCATTCACGACAACTGGTAATTTATTAGGTTGTCCCGAAAGTTTCTTTCGTTTTATTAATAATTAATATATACACAATATTTAATGTTTTATGTTACATTACTGAATTGTGTACGATTCATTTCGCTTCATTACTATTACAGCATCAATGTATAAGAAATTAGATTGTCTATTTATATAAACACTGGCACAGGAAATAATTGAATGCAACTCACGAAAGAAACTTTTGGGACAACCTAATATTTATCAGTTTATATAGGAACGACCCCAACTACTACATGATTGTATGCTCGAGAGTGCTAGCCAATTAGCGCGAGTCTAAATTTATGCATCGTGCATTGCGTATTAAATAAATAATCGGTAACCGTGGAAGATTAGGAGGAGACGATGCGACTTTGAAGGAGTTCACCGCGACGATTCCTCGTTAAATCAATCGCCCCACGAATGGCCCGATCTCGTCGCTATTCAGTGGCTCATCCTCGAGAGAGTAACTTCCAGAAGGAAGCCGGAATCGGAAAAGATCGTTTCGCTGGAGGATCGCTCGCCTACTCGACGAAACGCGGCGGAGGAAGTGAAACAGCGGGCCTGTGAAGCGAACTCGATAAAAGAACCGAATCGAAATCGTCCCACGGACGAAGAGTAATCGATGCGAAGGAGATCCGTGGAAACTTGGGAGCAGACGATATTCGCCCGGCTCCGAAAACGAAGATCCGAGTTCGAAGGCAACGTGCGCGCACACCGTCAAACGGGAACGCCGTTGACATCGAAAAGTTACTGGATTTAAATGCAGTATCGCGGAAACACGAGTTCTCCCGTGGAGTTTAATTACCAACGGAAACTGCGATACAATAACGTAGCGGAACGAAAGGATTACGTTTCATTAATAGATCATCCGGCGCGCCAGGCGTCGAAAAGCCGGATGCTGGGCGTTTAATTGCCACCTGGGACGATTAGGATCGGCGCGCTCCAAGTTTCAATTTTGTCGGAGGAATTTGCATGCTGCTTTTATAGAATGTTACGGCGAAATGTACTTTTCACTTTGACATCATAAGTTTAGAAAACTTTGTCAGGGATTAGACAAGATAAGCTTTGGGTCGAATTGTTAAAAGATGCAGTTCTTTTGAAGTTTTCTATTCAAATGGTAGACAAATGGTAGTGTTGTAACAATTTATTGTCTACTGTGCTACTCTATAGAAATATTATACAATCTGTGACAATTCGGTAATTGTCAATTCAATAAACGAGCAATTAAGGTTTCTTGAACGCGACACGCAGATAGAACGATCAAGTTTAGGACGAGAAATAAATTCCTAGGCGCCATCAGGCTTCCCTGCTTCGCGTATCTTAACCGAGCCATCATCATTTTTCATAGTTTCTCATCTCGCCAGTCTCCTGTCGCCCGTTCCCCGAGAGAACGAAATAATCTTCGTATAATAAGCTTTGCGTCAGGCGATTATCGTTCGTCCGAGACTTACCTTTGCATTTATCCCATAGACATCAAAGAAATGTCCTATTGGCTTTAATGTTTGAGGTGCAAGGATTCAAAGACTTCATAAATATGAACAACTCGGACTATATCCCACTCTCCTGTGCTTAAGTGCCATTAAAATAACTCATTGGACATGTTCCGCAACAGATTATTATAAACACTCTTAACTGCAACGTCTCTCGTATGGCATGCTATGATGTATCGATGCCAAAGCACCTAAATAGAGATCGTTTGTGACTTTTACGTCACGCGAGATTTATTGCATTTCAGTAAAAAAAAAATACTGAGCTTACGCGCATTACATTGTTCTCGAGTTAACTCATCGAAAGAGCAAAGGGTGGCTCGCTAAACTTGATTGGTTCTTCGAAAATGAAGCAGAGGCTCGAGGTCCCTAACGGAGATTGGCCTGTTTCTCCTTGATAATTTCTCGTAAAACTTGGAGAAACGACTTCATCGCCTGGGAGATGGTTTACAACGCGTCGTTGCGCCCTTCTAAGTGCAAGTTGCCAGCTCTGCCGAGCCGCGAAACAGCCGCGGTCCGGTCGGATCGGTCGACAGCCAATCCGCGGGCCCCGCCAGTCACGATAAGATGAAAGTTTAGATTAAACTGTGAATATTTAAAGATAAACAAGAGAACTCGAGGGGCGTGCGCGTGTATTCAGGCGTGAACGCCGAGGAAGGTCTCGGAGAAGGAAAACGAGTTCGTTCTACTTGACACGAGGACGGATTATGCTGGTTTGTTTTACGGATTAACGAACCCGCGTTTCCATGTACGCTATCTACTATGCTTTGAGCAGACCAGGGGGATTTGTTCCAAGAAAAAGCGCAGGTTGCCTTAACGCTGATGTGATTTAACAGAGTTCAGAATTACTCGTGGGCATTTGCGCGACCCTTCTTTCTACCGGGCCAAAACAAATTTTCTGTGAATAAAATCTCGATTTAAGATGATAGCCAATTTTTAAATAAAGATCGTTTCGTATACAGCTACTCAATATTCCGTGAGCCGTATCTCGAATCGAGATGTACACAATTTCTAATAAAGACGAGTTGTATTCAGCTGCTATTCTATTCTTGTTGTTTCTCTATTTATCACGAGAAGTATCGTAGAATTGTTTGCCTCTACAGGTATTGTTGGAACACGTTATTCTTGAAACCTAACGAAATTTGAGTCGCGATGGGAGTTCCAAATCATCTCCGAAGTTAAATTAGGGAACGCGAATTAGACGTGCGAGGTGTTGGTAGTGCGGAATGAAATTCGCAATACGAGCAGCTTCCCCGTTTTTGGGATTCCTCAGTAAACTACGATAAAACGCAGTTATCAGCTTATTTTTCTTATAAACGGGATACTCTCTGCATGGACGACAGAACATAGCATGTTTCAATGACACGAACCGAAATATTGGTAGAGAATACAGACTCGAAGAAAATGTTTGATCCTTCTTCCTGTTAAATTATTTATATTAATGTCCTCATAGATTTTCGTATCCAGAATCAAAATATAATAAAGTCATCTATCTGTTAGGAGCAAACAAGAGAATATACTCCACTACTATTACGAAACGCAGTACCACGTGAAATATAAACATTCCCAATAACCAAGATGATAAAATACGAGTGGCGAGTCAAGAAGCGTCTCGGAACCGTTGGAAACGAAAGCAACGTCTTCAACGGTTACGTAAACATTAGGAAATCGCTACTTGGGGTCAATCCCGAAATACGACGATTTCCAACTCGCAGCTTACGGTTCGAAGAAGTTCGAGTTGTCGGAAAGAAAGGATTCTCTTTCCTTCCGATCCAAGGGATCCGGATGCTTGGGAATCGCTTCTCCGTCGTTACTCGGGCATTCTTGACCTAAGGTTCGAATACACTGCCTTCGGAAATTTATCCAGGATCTCCAGGATCGTCCAAGGAATCGGTTGTCCCGGTTCGCTCGACGATACGTCGGTCGTTCGAAATTAGATATTACCGAGCGCGTGCGTGACGCGATGGGCACGTAACGTGGCTGCACAGACGCGTGCATTATTGCGCAGTCGTGTGTGTTATTGCGCTTTGTTATCAGATATGGGGGAACGTCGCTCGTGACATTTCAATTTCATGCGACATAAAATACTCCCCCGCGTCCGCATTTACTGCTTACGCCCCCCCCCCCCCCCACCCGACAGATCGGCCCGCGCCCGTTTCACCCTTATCATTCCTTTCAGAAGTACACCGAAAGTATATCGCGTGCCAGACGAAAAGATACGTCTTATTACCGGAACGTGGTTACGATTTTTATTCGCTACGTCTCTGCGCGGCAACCGGGACACGTGAGAATGTCGCTCGCGATACCAGCCACCGCTGAGGCTGAACGACAAAAGTATTGTACACCGCCGCTCAAAAGCGTGGAGCACCCTTTGAACCACGAAATAAATTGTTTTTTTTTTTAAACGTTTTTTGTTATCCTCGGGGGCATCAAGAACAGTATGCGGTAGAGTATGTTTCCCTTGGATATAAATTATTGTACCATGAGGTATGCGAGGTCATCTAGTAAAGAAAAGATAGTGTTCAAAAGATGGATTAATATTACTCGCGACTGACTATTCATGACTACGACCTATTTACGTCTTACAGAGTTTCTTGCATCGCATCACGACCCGCCTGCATTCTATATTAAGTACTCTAAAAACTTGAATTCGTTCTATCAACGTTGCGATTGCCCAAAAAATCATGCCAATATTGATAATTGAATCGATAATTGAAGGTACAACGAGAACGACGAAAACAGCTCGAACACCATCTGGTTTCCGTGGTGTAGTGGTTATCACATCCGCCTAACACGCGGAAGGTCCCCGGTTCGATCCCGGGCGGAAACATTTTTTTTTCCTCCGTAAAATTTTAGCGACATCGATACAGTTTCAGTACGCTATCAATTCCATATGTTTTTCCTATTTTAACGTACAGTCGACGTCGATAAATATCGTTCGATAAACGGCGAAAACGAATGTCAGCTTAACAAAGAACGAACGAAACGAGATTATTTGTCCATAACCTGATTATAGAACCAATATCTTTCTTCCACTTTCTTATTTTCGATTCGTCGATAAAGGTTCTCTATTTGGTTCTCTAATCCGCGTCGACGGTATCGCAGCACGCCTCGACGATTCTATTGCGCTAATCGTCGCCTGTTACTGTTTACGTAAGCAAATGATAACGCCCCACGGAATTCGGATTTGGAGAAAGCCACGCGGCAGTCGAATGGTTTCCGTGGTGTAGTGGTTATCACATCCGCCTAACACGCGGAAGGTCCCCGGTTCGATCCCGGGCGGAAACATTTTCTTTTTATCTTGTCGAACGAAGCTACAAGCAAAGACAGACTGAATTTGCAAATATTATGGTTGTACAGATGAAAAACGCTTAAGGGTACGAGTACTTCTGTAACGTTAATTTCGTGATAGTCACAGTTAAATTCTTATTCACTGAATTGTTACATTGCAATAAAGTTTATATAAATTAAAAGCTTAGGTATCCCAACATATATTCTCATTCATAATAATTTTGAAGTAGGTGTGCAAAAGTTTCAATCGTTCAAAATTAGTAACTAGTGGGGTACAAATACTTTAGTGACTCACTGTGTCGTATAACGAAGTACATATCTTTGATCCCACGCGCTAATTAACCACTTTATCGAGTAAACTTGCCTCGATCTTCACGTTCCCGTCGCCGAATCTTAAATTCGACCATCGGTTCCGTTCATTTCCTGGGGCAAGAGAATCGTGGACAAGGAGAAATACGCAGCGTCGACGCATGGAGAATCTCGCAAATAGGCAATGCCAGTCGATTAACCGTAAACTACCGATCGCAGCGCGCGAAAGTGCATGCATTATGCAGGAGCTCCGTGTAACGATCCTGTAAACCGGACCGAGAGTATGCCAGGGAGAGCTATCGGGCCTGCCGTGAAACTTTGATCCAGCTTTCGAGAGGCGTAGGATCGCGCGCTATACATAATCGGTATAGCTTCGATCGCGAGCGAATGGCCGACCGGGACCGGTTGGATTTAGACGAACACGCCCCCGAGTTACGCAAACGACCGAGTTCGTTGCTCTGGATATCGAAATTTCTGCCGATCGCCAGGCTACGTTGCGTTA
The DNA here is from genome assembly GCF_026283585.1 of Hylaeus volcanicus. Taxonomy (NCBI): domain Eukaryota; kingdom Metazoa; phylum Arthropoda; class Insecta; order Hymenoptera; family Colletidae; genus Hylaeus; species Hylaeus volcanicus. The sequence continues at coordinate 9,126,434 of NC_071983.1, read as the reverse complement.
ATGGCGAGTTTTCGATAGAGAGTCAATTATTATAGAAAAATACCGACGTGTTTTTCAAAACACTAGACTGGTGAGAGAGGTAGAAACAGAGACCCAACGATCGCTAAAGTCAAGTACAAGGAATGCTTATATTTTAAAGCTACGTAGCTCCAACATTCGGATTAAAATATTGTGGACTTAAATTCAATTTTAAACAGACATGTAAGAGTAGGATAACTCCTACTTCTAGGAGAGCCTTTAACTCAGTTTAAATGTAATTCACAGTATTAAATCTACCTGGTAGTCCAACCCTCGCGATGATAAGGAAAAGATTAATTCTTTAGGTGGGTTAAAAAGTGGCCCACCGTTTGCTTAGCTTTCAAGTTTCATTGACCAATTTTAATTCAATTGGAAATGCTACGAACTACTCTAAAAGTTATCGACACTTTTATTTTTATTTTTAATCGTGTGCATCTTAACGTTTGAAATTTCAGGTATATTTATAATCCGCCGGCTGAATTTTGTTCGTGTAGATTTGTCTGGTCTATGAATCTATACATGAATATTAAAAATATGTAGAAAATGTATGAGAAAACACACGGTACAACAACGTCGAATGACATGAACGAGCATGCACGCGAATCGAAAACCTTTAGTACCAAAGACTCCATTCTGGTGGCGAAATTGGTTTACTTTCAAACGCGGGAGTGCCGACAATGGCCATTTCACGTCATTGTCCTTCCTTTTTCGTACGTGGATATAAAATTCACTGGTCACATTCTCTGGGGCACATATTCTCCGAAAATCCAACAGAAGAAATCGATTATTTCGGCGTTCCCGACAGAAAAGCAGTGGGAATCTTTTATTTCCAAGATTATACTCGTCGTGATTCTATGCCTGCTTTTATTATTAATGCAAGTCTACTCTTTATCTTTATACTCGTTTGGTCTTCGAATAAAAAGGTACCACTCAAGCGGAACGATGGTTTGCACGCGGGCACTCGGATCGCCCCAGGGCTAAAAGTTAACCACGCTTCTCAGCCACCGCGGCAAAACTTTGTAAATAAAACTGTCGCCGCTAAAGTTTTTTTTTTTTTTTATCGGCAATCAAATTCGGTCCCCTCGACCCGCGATCCGGACGAACTTCTTCCTCTCGGCCCCTTGGATCTGTGCCCGACACGGGCAGGCGCGAAACGTCACGGGGCCACAACGAGCGACAGAGTAACGAGTGCGAAAGAGGATTTTCGAAGGGGCGGCAACACGTCGGGAAATCCGTGAAAGCGGTGAACTTGGAAATCTCCGACGAAGGATTGACCGAGATGCGACGACGGGGAAGAGAAGAGTGCGGTGTCGCGTCTCGGGTCGCTGGGAAAGCGCGGAGAGCCGCTTCTGGCCGAGAGCTTTCCAGCTCGCAACTTCTAATACTCTGGCTGGAGATAGGAAAATGCGAGCTGCCGTCGCAGTGCCTTCTTTTTCTTTTCTTTAGCGGCCGTGCTTCGGTGGCCTACAACTTTCAGGGATGTGTCTTGCTACCCCTTTTCCCGTGGCATTCGCTACTGCGCGGGGAAGGCCCATTTAAGTCGATCCAAGCGATTGTCTCAGGTACTAGTGGAAACTTATGTGTAATATTTTGTTTATAGGAACCTAAATTCTCCCCTAACAAATTGAATATTGTATTTTTAGAGGTGTTTGAACGAAAGAGTCATTTTTTTGCCATTTTTGTGTAATGTATATATTCCCACAGATTATCAATTGGATTCGTATCAGGCTGTATTTGTAATTATCGTTCTCTCGAGGAACCCAATCTTGCTCTTTACTTTTGCATCATTTTGTAGCAGATGGTAATAACGTCCAAATTGTCTGCGAAGAATCTTGCTAAATCCCTTCCAGCTAATTCGTTTAATTTTCAAGGCACCTGCGGGTTCCTCCTACCAGGGCCCCGCTCGTGGGTTCTTCTTTTTCCTCCTCTGGTAGCGACGCGGTTTCCCAGGACGCTTTTGTTGCGCCCGTTGACAATACGCCGCGAGCGGAATAAGGGAGGTTGCACGCGATGCTCGCGCCCGACGTCGCGGATAGCCTCGTTCGAGCCGACGAATTAATGCAATCGTTATGAGAGAACAGCTCTGGCCCCATTGTTCTCCGGTCTCTATCTTCCTCCACCCTTGCCGAGTTCACTCTTCTCCCGCCAAAGTGCTTTCCCCTCATTGTTCCGCGCGGTATGTTTTCACGCGTCGAGATTGCCGCTCGTCACGATTCGATATCTATGGTTTCGCCCTCGACGCCTCGCGCAGCGGTGCGAAATGCCCGAAAAACGATCAGAAATCACCTTTTTCCAAATACTTTCCGTTATCAATCCGCGCGAATAGCCAGACAAGCGCGGTTCGAATTATTTTAAATCAATGACAAAGGAAGGCGATGTAAAAAGTTATTACGAACGAGGAAATTTCAACGACTTTTAACAAAAAATAAATATAAAATACAACGAGCCCTGTTCTTTACGTCAAACAATACACGGTACTGCTGCGTAGTCGAAGAAACGTCAAAGGGGACATTTACGAACGCTGTGATTAAAATGAAACTCTTGCTTACTCTTGTAACTTGCATATTTACGAGCAGTACAACAGTTGTGTCTATGTATATTATGACAAACAAATATTATACATATCAAAGTATTTTATATATATACACCAAAAATAATGGGAAAGACGTTTCATTCGTGCCACACCTTCTGTTCTCTTTATTTCGTAATTGTGTGCCATTTCCTTTTATAATTTAAATCTCAATTTCCATTCAACGAGGGCAAATGAAAAACTGTCTTTCATTCCGCGCTCGAAATAATTGCCCAAACAAGAAATCCGCCCATCGTTGTTGCGGATTTTCATATTCTCGTCGCGACGCGGCGTACGTCGTTCCAACGATTTTATTTACTCTTTCCTCGTCGTTATTTTCTATCAAACTTTCTTCCCAACGGAGATTGAACGCCGCGAGTCGCACGGTCGCATCGCGCAAAGAATATATGCGGCTATTGTCCCTCAGGTACGACGAGAGAGAGTCCAAAGCGGATATGGGTTCAATAACGCCGATCCAGATCGGCTCGGTCGTGTCCGAGACCGGAAACGGGAAACAAGAAACATGCCAGCGCAAGAGGATTCGTCGAATGTGCGGCACGTACAGCGATATCGGGGTCATCGAGGATCAAAGTCCTGTAGTACACTTTGGAAAGATTTCGCCTCGAAAGACGGCGAATAAAGCGAGCGTCCACTGTTTCTATTTCCCTGTCTGTGCCGTTTCTCGAGAACTTTTCGAGACACTGGATTGGATCGGACCGTTCCAAGATGGAGAACAAGCGATACGCATGATCCATAAAGAGTACAGTGCTCGGCGTCGCTTAAAGGGGATAGGGAAGACACGTCTGACCTAGGACGACTGAATCTACTTCTCGGCGCTCGAATCGCAAAGGGGACTCCATCCATAGAGCTGCTGGTAATTAGAGACTAACGCATTGAGGATGGGTGACGAGATAAAGATGAGATATCTCGTTTTTGGGAACTCACGCAAGAAAAAAAACCGTCATACGCAATGTGTTAATAAGAGTCACGAAATAACTAAGTAATAAATATAGTCACCCTTTGGAGTTTTCTGAATATAAACAAAAATTAATATAGGAAAAGAACTGAATTCCACAACGGAGGCCAGATTTGATGGTACAACGTTCGTGTTTGCAACATACGCTCGCATTTTCTTTTCAAGTGAATTACATTGATCATTAAATTGCAATAGTTTCAATAAAAGTTGCAAGTATAAAGTTTGGAAAGAGAAAGGTATCAGGGGACCGTAAAAGTAATCAAAATGTCTTGGACTTGGAAAAGTTTTTTAATGAAAAATCGGAGTATTTTTTTAAAAAGGAAATCGAACAACTGCCTTTACGCTGGTGAAAAGTATTAAAAAATGGTGGAAATTATTTTGCTGATTGGTATTTAAGATTTCTTTAATAAATAATAGTTGATAAAATTCTGATTACTTTTCGGTCCCCCTAAAATAAGATGACGATCGAGTTGGTTCACCCCACACTTGTAACAGTATTACCCCGAAGAGATCGAGCTGGCTGTAATAATATTGTTTGCGAACGGGTAGACGTCGCATTTAGACGTTTCAAAACCGTTGTCAGCGGAGACAATCACATTTACCTCAGCTACCGACGCGATCACTCGTCGTCGATGGACGAGACGGCGAATGGAAATTCAAAACTTTGTCCCAAAATATTCGTACACCATGGCGTCTCTCCGTTTCCAGTTTTTTATTTTCAGCTTTATTGCTTTGGGCATGTAGACGCGATGAATTGTATTATGCGAGGAAAATAATAATACAAATAAACATCGATCCGTAAAGGTCGACATTGCCGTATTTTATATTATTTAGAAACTTTAAGAATATTACGGTAAATGAATGCCAAAGAGCTTTGAATAGACCTGCTCCCAAAAAAGAAAATATAATTCATTTCAACTCATTTGAAATTATTTGTAATATCAACCCCCACTGATGAATGCCATTGAATAATCCACCAGGTTTCCACTATATAAATAAATACACAGGCCAACAGACCAATTAATATTAATACCAGCAAGCTCCCAGTAGAGAGAAATTCTGTCGGGGTTGGCCTATAAATCGTACATGATATTTTACGTGGAAAGAAATCGCGTGGTCGTCTAGGGGGTTAACGAGACCGAGAACAGTTTGGATTAATTCGAGACCCTAGCGGTGAGTCGCGATGAAAATGCTTGCGGTCGACGTGTTGTCGGTTTCGCATGCTTCTGGGGAATCATTCTCGTCTTGCTCCCTTTTCGTCGAGCAAGGGAAATGCGTCGTTGGAATGTTTAATTCACCTCTGGCATAGCTGCCCGTTGCGTGCCGCATAAGAGAGAAAGGTTGAGAGTCGAGGAAACCACTGGGAGATTCTTTCCATCGATCGATTCTCCCTCCTTGCTCCGCTGTTATTCACGACGTAACGTTATCTCGCCCTCTAACCTTCCCTCGGCTGCATCCGCGTGTTTTCAGCCACCTTCAGCGTTCGCGGTACCACTTTCGAAACATAATACGATAACGGCGTGTTAAGTACGCTTTACGCTCCCTTTTCTCCCGCAGTTTGCTGCTCTCAGGGCTCCTCTTCTTTTTCTTTTTTTTTTTCGCTCTCCACCAAGCCTCCATACCCCCTCTATCTCGTATTCAGAAATATTCCCGGGATAATGGGGAGAAATCTGCTTTTACAATTCCAAACTACGAGCTCCCTGGAACGGACAACGGGGGGGAGGAAATCGCGATTGAACTGCAAATTACCGACACTCGCGGCCTCGAAACGAGTGGCGTTCCTTACAGATCCGAGGTTTATAAAGGGTATCCGATGATGGGAATGCTGTTAGCGCAAAGAGCATTCTCCTAGAAACAGGCGTCACTGTAGATGTGGAAATACGTACGTATTTCTTCGTTTTCGACAGTTGGAAAACTCTGTATTTATCCGATAAGAAAAGGAACCTTGTTGTAGCGAACATGAAGATTGAAATGAAAGGACAATTGAGTGTTTTGATAACAGTAACGTCTCGGTTTGATGAATGGACTACATCTGATATCCAGTTAGAAAAATTGTGTTAAATTATAGAAGAACATAATGATTGGAATAAATTGTAATAGCTCGGCCTTCAAGTTGGAATCGACCACGTTAAACTTTCCTGCGTTGCGACGTTAATTCCTACGAATTAGCTGGGAACTGTTTTGCGAAAGGATAGTGAACAAACAATAACAACTTCGTATTTAACTAGCCGTTCGCAATTTCGTAATAGTACACATTAATTATTTGCAATTCCCACGGAGTAGTTATGTTGTGTACCGTTAATTACTAATATTCTAACTCGAAAGGCTTGGATAATTATTTCGGAACTTTTAGTGGAACGTACACGTAATACGATTTGTACCTCGGGATTGATTTCTAAATGGGAAATAATTTCAACTAAATTAAAAGAATCCTCTATCCTCATCCCTCTCGCCTATTAATTAAATTGCTATTAAAACGAGTTAAGAATGCACGACTATGCTCGTGTGCTCGCCTATGAAGGATGTTCGAAGGAAGGTCGTTCGAAACAACAGAGGTCCTACAGAGACGCACGGGCATTATTGGAGGTTGAACCCTTCAAAGAATTACTTTGTCACGTGTCGGGAAATAACCGGCTATGCGAGAACGTCGAGGACGAAAGAAGCGAGCCAGGGTCTTGATCTCCTTTTAACGAGTAGGACGTCGTAAAACGACCTTATATCTTTTTCCAGCCTACTGTGCCGAAGAGACGAGAGCTTCCAGCGGAGTGGAAATTGCGATAGCACGGATTTCGCTACCCTTCCGCATATACCCTTCCTCGGCGACCCGTAGGACACCGTACGAAAACCGGCGATAAATACAAGATCGTGACAGAGAATTCCCTAACCTCCTCTTTCGTTTCGGTGTCTTATTTCCACCAAGGAACTGCAGATGCGCGATATGACCGACGCGCGTATGGCTGAGCGTCAATGACAAGTGTTCGGGAGAAATCGAGCGAGTGTTTAGACGAGTGATGGATGACTGTTCAGTCGGTGGATGATCGAGAACGTTTACGTAATGTATAGAAAATTTACTTAAAGTCGGTGAATATATATAACGCTCGCAAGGGCTGCATTCCTCGTCTATCAAAGTGAAGTGCATGCGAATGTAATAAATTGACGTACTGGAATATATATAAAAGGTATCTAGCACAGAGGGTGAGTTGTACAAGTTACCTCCGCGAAAGGCTTACCTCCAGGTATGGAAAAATATGGTTGTTTTCGAACTCATTCGTTTAATCATTGTTTATCATTTTACCTTAATACATCCTCGTTTTAAAAAGTAATGCAATTATCGAATACAAACAATACATGATCCCCTTTGAACCATTCATCTTTTCCTCTTTGACATTTTTCTTTAAAGGCCCTGATAACGGAGTTATGACTTGTCACACTTACTCCTCCCACACTTTATAGAAGGTGTTGTATACGTAGCTATATCTTATGTACACCCCAGTATGTAAAAAGTGTTATTCCTTAAAGCCTGCCCCGAACGCTTGATGCTTCAACGGTAACAGATAGGAGCAGTTTGCGATCGCATCGATCAGTTTTATCCCGCAAAGTCCGCCGGAAGCTGCCATTCCTTTACGTCGCCGCTACATTCGGCAGTCTCCCCTAAAATATGTAACGCGATTTCTCCCCTCCCAGATCGCGGATGAAAGAAGAAGACCGGAGAAAGCTTCTTAACCTAAAACTGTTCTTCACTGAGAAAACGACGGTGATTTTTTCCACCCGCGATATCCCGGGAGACCTCGCGAGAAATACAGCTTCTATTTACGCTAAAAGCGACTCGCATCGGGCTCCCTGATATCATGTAATTTACATTTATATTCGACATCTGTCGCCTTCGCTACAGTTTCCTTCCTTTGCGTTAAATCTTTACTGGTATCTTGGCTTCTAACGTTTGACTTCTACGATGCCTACGCGTTGAATTCAATATTAGGGGGATCGAAAAGTAATCAAAATGTCTTCGACTTGGAAAAGTTTTTCACTGAAAAATCCAAGGACTTTAATGAGAAATCGACTTTTTTAGAAGGGGATTCGAACGACTGCCTTTACGCTGGCAAAAAGTGTTAGAAAATGAATGGAAGTTATTTCGTTGATTTGTATTCAAGATTTCTTTAATAAATAAATGTTGATAAAATTTTGATTACTTTTATATGTGTACTTTACTATTGAAATAAATGCTCAAAAAAACAGCGGCGTTCAATGCAACCTCCTAATACAACACTAATAACTATCTTGTACGAAAGGATTTGTATCAAAGTTTTTTCGTTTTCGAGAAGAAAAATACGATAATTTTTGAGCGACTGATAAATCAAGTGTTGAAAGGAACTAACAAGAACTACTCCTCTCCCATATCTTCGTTGTAGAATAACCCAAAAAGATTTCATCAAGATCTGTGACATCAGGTGGGTAATGTCCCCTTGTCGGTAATAAGAATCTACTACAAAATCCCCACGAACCCAGTACATAACGAAGCAGCATCCGGTGGCACCATCTCTTCCTGACCGTTTATTAATATTTGGACTATTAATTTCGCTAAGCATCCAGAATATTCATCTTCGTCGGCCAGTTTTCGTGGTTCTTTGAGACGCGATCCCGGAGGAGGACGGAGATGTCCGCGCGAGAAGTAATTACAGCGGGGGTTAAGCACTCGAAAGTATTGCGGGAAAAGGAAGCAAAGTAGGTAATTAAAGAAGTCTCGGAGGATTCCCCGGGCGCACGTTCTCGCGGCTGTCGCGTCTTCTACGTGACATTTGCATTTCATTCACGAACGAGGCGCGCGCGCGAGAAGTCCTCGAGCCCGATGACGTATCACAGGCGGGAAAGTAACGTGCTCGAAAAGCAGAAAAAGGAGGATCTCCGGCCGAGTTCTCGACTCCGCTTTGGCTGGGCTCCTCTTGACGAGCCTGAAGACAAATATGCTCGAGAACGACCTCGACGAACTCTCGAGCGAAGACGACGACTACGATGGCGACGACGAGTTACTTTAAATTCAAAAGTAACTATTTGCGTCCTCGGTTATTCGCACTTAATTTCATTTGCGCTAGCTAGCCTGCCACCGAATCGACGCCGCGTCCCATTTTCTTAATTTCGTCGTTCCTTCTGTTGCGGGACGGGGCTGATTGCACCGGGTGGAATCGACGAGGAACGGAAGCAGCGGGGTGAAGCACGATTCAAAGTTAATACAATGGTGAAGAACTCAAGGGCCGAGAAGGTACTCCTTCGCGATATCTGATATTGCCATTGTCGAACACCTCTAAAACTCAAACCTTTCAGTGGTTTTAACTGAAAACTATGCTGTCCGCGTGTCTAATCGGGATTCTTTTATTTGGCGCCGACATTTGTCTGATAACTTTGCGTACAACGTGATGTCACCGCACGGCATAGTGTTAAGTACACCGGTGTCCAAAATCATATCGAACGACCCACCCATTAAAAAATCACACATGTCTCCTAAAGAAAACCCCAAAGAAAAGGTACAGACGTCAATAAAATGATGATCAGACACAGATCCCATTTTCTTATGTTGGTCACAGTATCTGACTTTATATTTCGTTGAAATAATATTCCTGGCATCGTCAAGGGTCCACCCGTGCTACGTTTCGACTCCACGGATTTGCAAAGTTTTTTTTCCTTGGACGAGTCACAACTGGCACAGCAACCAACAATTTCGTTTCTTTTCGCCGGTCCGAGCTTCGCTCTTTTTGTTCCCCCTCTCGCCTCGACGGCTTTTAAGGAGCGAAAGGAACGAGGGTTTCCCGCTAAATTTTCGAAATTTCTTGTCTCGCGAATACACCGAAGGACTGGCCCTGCCGAGCTTTCGAAGGAAGTCATTAGCGGTTGTCCTGCTGCCACGTACCTTCTAAAGTCGGACGGACGTTTTTGTTCCCGAAGCCAACGACTTTTCGCGCGATAAGCGTAATGCATCGTGGCGATGCGACGATACGCCACGAAACGACCGTAAATAGGTGCGCAATCACTCCTCGAGCCTAGATGCGCGGTTAATTCGGCCTGGAGCTCTTTTCCTGCGAGTCCGATTGTGCTAATACCATGCATTGCTGGTGAGCGGGAGAGATCAGTCGTGAGTTAAAAATTAATGCTTCAAACTACTGGCTTATTTGAAAACGGTGTACGACTTGGACGAGAATTCTCTGCATTGGTATATGTTAATCTAGACAGACATTCGTTTCTGTTTCCTCGAAGTGAGCATTGCAAGTAGCCAACGAGTTGATTAGTTCTGTAGTTTCTGTAGATGTAGGTGTATAAATGGGTTCCTGGTAAGATAAAGTGTTAAGTTCACCACTCAGTTTGCCAAAAAATACGCTGTTGGAGATGCAAGATTCCACGAATTTAACTGTATCGTTCGTAACTTGAAGTTTATGCTCTAATTATCCTTTCGTGTAACTCTAACGTAACAGAACGACGAGTAAATATTTCTGCTTTGAACTAGAGTTATTAATGTACGAATGTAAAGGCACAGAAGTGGTTTACACACCTAATATAATTCATATTATTGTTATATGATAGTAAATCTACCTGTGTGGCTAGAATTCCTATAATACTCATATAAAATGTATACAGGTGCCACCACCTTTGTTCAGGTGTACACGGTTACATATATCGCGAGATACTCTCCGACGAGTCCCGTATTTTGAAACGTTTTCTCGGATGAAAAGAGGAAATAAACTCGCGCGCGAGGTAATGAGCCACGTTCGACCTTAAGTTCTCAACGAACGGTGCTCCTCTCATTCGCGACGTTCAGCTCTAACCGTGCGGAGCCTTTCAGCTAGACGCGATTCGTCTAATTGCCCCGAGTGGGCCGCGTATTTTACGAATTCGCGCATTCTTGAGACGTCTCGATGGTACTTTTCGGCCGTCAAACGGAGAAGGAGGAAGAAACTCGGAAAAGACAGCTCTTAAGACGTGGAAAGTTTACGACAGTGTTTCTCAGACTTCGTTCTCCCGCGAGCCACTCCGGCAAAGGCAACATTTTTAGCGGACTTAGGGTGGAATTAGATTCTTAATTTTTATATTTACTTTAGCGCTATTCATAGAGAGGCTTGCGTGTAAAAAATAAGGATTGTTAGGCAGAGTTAAACCAAGATTTCGATCTATTGTGAGTCGTTTTCAGAATGATCCACGAGTACAGGAGTTTAAAAAGTTACAAAAAAAAAGTTTATGAATTCAGAGAATTAACTGCGACTGATTCGTTATGAAATACACGTATCGTATTTAATCATCAAACTGTGACTACAAACAAATGTAGCGGATAAATATTCATCGAACGTTGTTTACGAGAAAGATATTATTTCGATCCAATAACAAGAACCAGACTTGTTATTAAATTCAAATATAAACATACGATGGTGGAAACAAAATAACCTCGATACTGCTGAGAATGCTTGATAACTACTGGCAATTTTTACAATCCATTAAAATAAAACGAAACTGTCACCATGAATAGTATCGATATCATGGCGATACGGTATATTTTTCTTACTTTTGAGGGCTCGGGGGATCCCAGTTTGAGAAACGCTGGCTCACGGTGTCCCTGAGTTCAGAGGGAAGACGGTTACAAACGAGACTTTTCCAACTTAATGGCAGAATGTATTATTCGAGAAGTTGAGAAATACGCGCGTCGTTTTAATACCCCCGTCCCAGTCGGTCGAGCAAATTCGTTTACTACGTGTTTAAGGAGAAAGTGTCCGGTGATAAAAGAACGATTACGTTCTCGCGTTCGGAGCGGTTACTGCTTAGCGAAGTGTATATACCGTTGTCCTAATAGCACTATTGCGAATATTGCCAGTACCCTGAAATTACTACCTGCCGTGTTCCTTGGAAGAGGAAGAAGAAGACGATCGTTCCTTACCGATTCAATTTTCCTCCTTTCGCTCCATTCTTTATATCGAATATTTCACACCAAACGCGATAGCACATATTTTATGGCCATGGTATTCTAATTCCTATCGTTATCGAACCTTTCACGTTTGATCACTGATTTATTTATTACTTTTCGTGGCGAATTTTTATATGTAACGAAATGAAGGATAAGTATAATTAAGAATGCCTTCGATGGAATCTAAACACCAACAAAGAAGAACATTCGAGCTTAGAAAGGTCCTAACGGTGACGAGCCTTAAATTTACGTGATTCGATAGGGTGATATAACAAACGCCATACTACGCTCTCCCGAACAAGGTAAATGGTTGATAAAAGGAAAGATTCCGCGGAGCCATTCCTCGGACAGAATGGAAGCCGATCAGTCGACCTCCCTAGTTTCTCTTGGGTCGCCTCCGTTCGCGTCGGAAGACTTCAGCTTTACGTCCCCCGATAAACACTGATTGCAACCTCTTCGCTTAAAGCGTTCCACGACACCTCTGTTCGCTCTGATTTCACTTGAATGTTTCCTTTTACGACACCGTTCGAGCGTGCCTCTTTGCACCGGCGCGTTCGGAGCATCTGCTTTCGACGAATTCCCTCAACATGAGACACGTTCGTAGGAATCTAATTTGAAAAACCGACGAGACCCGTCGCGTCGCGAGTCTTTGTAAACTAGCGCAAAGGAATTATTCAATTATTCCCGAAGGAATTATTTCAACGAGATACCATTGACAACCTGACGCTTCTTTGTCGACGATAAATAATCATGATAAATACCTGCGATGAGAATATCGATTGGAAATCCATCTAAGTTGAGGTTTCGTGACTTACCTGAAAGGAGAAAGAGAAATCGAGTTAGTGACAGAGAACGATTGGCCTTGGTTAGATGGGGTGACTTCAATATTTCAAGAATTCCTAGTTTAAAGGAAACTTGAAATTTGTAACAGATATCCAAAGCTGAAGGTACGTAAATAGCACTGTAATATTAACCACTTCCTTTTAAAGGGTAACAGTATTCAACGAATAAAATTCTATAAAAAAAATCGAACGTCATAGATATTTTAAGAATATTATTTAGTTAATAGGGATCTGAAGAATTCGATAAATTTCTGAAGCTATAAGCGCATAGATTTCTATAATAATATTAAAAACAGTGAACTGAGGACCCCTATCTTTAAAAAAAAAGAAAGAGCAATGAATCGATTTCCACAAAAGCATAATCATACGTTTCCATTGAAAGGTGCAGCTGCGTTACATTGTCATCCTCGTGGACGTAAATCATATTTCAACGTTGCTCTATTATTGCAATGCATAGCGGAGACACGTTTCTCTCTTGGCGGAACCCGACGTCGACCTCCCAACCCGTCGTCCTAACGACACGCTCGGCCACTCTTGCCTCTCGCAAGATGGACACCCGCCAGGTTTCCGGCCGCCAGGAGTTCCTAGAATTCCGATTAGTCGCGACAAGAAGACGGGGAGACTTATTGTTAGTCGGTCTGACCATTGCGTGACAGCGACCACTTGTACCCTGCCAGCGCAATACCATCAAAGCCGACGCGAGCACGTCCGTCGTTTCGTGCCGGTGAAATTGCCTACGAATCGCGCGACGATTTGCACGATGCCCGGCAATTTGTACACGTACACAACCACGATCGCCGTAAACCTAGGAATATCTAATTCGTGTCTGGTAATCGCGAGTTCATCGGCCTCGATATCCTTCCGCGATCGCTGGCCCGCGAAACGATTGCGTTTCATACGGGACCGGGCGAGTCATCGATCGCGTTGTTTTCCAGCCTCGCAATATGTCACGACGCTTTCAATGTTTCCCGTCTACTTTGCGACGGAGAATATTATTGGAGGCGGTACGCGATTGATGAAATCGCTGCGCAATGTTTAAGGAATTTATGAATTATAAATTTACAGGAATTTCTGACGGTAAGTTTAATTTAGAGGCGAATTGAAACTGTAGTTTTCAAATGAGATGGCTTTTCACTTGATATATGTAACTCTTATATAGTCGAAGCATGTTTGAACCAAGTGTAAGAGTTATTTCAGAAACTACACGCAAGGCTTTTAGAAGAAGTAAAATGTACAGTTCTGGAGCGCTAATTTTCTCTCACAGAAAAATAATTCCGCTGCTAAAATTCTATGTTCGTAGTTCAAGGTTTCTATTGTACACAGCATTACCTCTATCCGAAATGTGACAATGTTCCTAAAATATTCGATCCAGTTATTCTACCGAAAATGAGATCTGAAAATTTCTTTGTTTTCAGCTACGGAATCGCTTAACGTGTCGAGATCATTAAGAGGGAACCGGAGGCGCAATCGCTGGCGAAAATCGCGGATCATCGTGACACTGCGTCATTCCCGACGAACCCATAGGTGAAAGTCACCGCGGTTCGTCGAGATATGGGAATATCGTGTCAAATTTCGAGATAAAGGGGGCTCGTCGTGGTGGAAAAAAATATTTTCGCGCTGCAATCAATCATCGTCTGACCGAGGGTGGTCATTACTTGGATGAAAATGACTCGTCGTTGCGCGAACAGGTGTGATCGCGAAACTGGCATGCGGATCGGCTCTGCTTTGACCGCGTCGCGTGATCGCTGCCACTTCGTTTCCCCTCCCTTAATGCGCGGCCATTTAATAGTCGTACTCGTGCCACCCCATTCGTTTCCATCGCAATCACGACAAAGCGTTGTCCACTTTATCGGATAGCATGAAAAAAAAAACGGCAATCGAGCTGCGACGCGTCTTCTTCAAAGAATTCGCTGCAGTGTGTTTAATCGAAACCTGAATGGATTCATTCGTAAGAAACTTTATTTCGTAAAACAGAAAATGCGTGGATACTGTCTTTTTGGTTAGAACTATGGAGGAGTATTTGCCAAACAGGTGGATTTATAAGGTGGACGTAATCATGATATTGTGATGACAAGTGAAGGAGGAACAAAACAATACAGAATGCGACGCAGCACAACATGACGTGACGGAAAACATTTTTCCATTATTGCGAACGGGATCGATCGACTATTTTTGCATACCTGCAACCAGTTCAAGCCTTTATTCGCGATCCTACAATATGAATTTATATATAAAAATTCAAACTCTCCCAATTACATTTTTCATTCAACTTCATCAAACACTATGTTCATTCCGCATCATTCGAACACACTCGATGAATTCGTCCAACTATGAACAGCTCTTTTTCACCCGGTATTCGCTTCCCGTACGCCCCAAAAAAAAATCCGATGATCGACGGCTAACGACCGATGACTACCCCGTCGATTCATTATTCGGGAATAATTTGACTGTAAAAAGAATGAAACGGAGGCTGACGTTTCGACGCTGGGAGATACCCTCCGTTCGTTCTTGTTATCTTCCATAAACGTCGGGACAGCGAAACACGGTATGAAAACGATTTCCTCGTTTAGCGCGGTGAAATCGAATCAACGTCAGTACGCATCCATATATCGTGACGACGGGGATCCAACCAACCCGGCAGCTAGGCAGCCGAGGGAGCTCGGTTTGTCTCGTTGCATGCCCTGCATAAATGTGCATCGATGCACGCGAGAGAAACTCCACGGCTCGCGCGTATCGACACACCGACGCGCTTCACGTGGCTAAATGAATTTTGGATTTCGCGTGCGTCACGCGTTCCAGTTGTTTATCATATACATACACGCGCCTATTCCCGAGCCATCGCTGGTTTCGCGTATGCACTATGCACCCGCAGATACAGATTGCATCGACTTCGTCGACGGTACCTCCTCCGGCACCAGAACCACCATCCCACCCCCCTCCCCCCTCCCCCGACCACCTCACCCACCCTCTATTCCTCGTATGTTAACCAAACAGACGACGGGATCGTTATCTCTCTATTGATCTATATTTTATCCGCGGCGAGCGCGCCAACGCTGCAATCGCGGCACCTAAATTACAGAAGACGTTCGTTAAAATGCATAAGCTCGGTGGCAATGTTTGAATGTTCTTGACGGTTTCTGTATTTTTTTTTTTTTTTTCGAGAACGTTTCGAAAACTGATGCAATTTTTTCCATCGCCCAAGGGAAGGGAACAGAGGAAGAAACCGATTGGATTGGTGGAATACCACGGATCGATGGTCGAAAAAGAGTCTGTGCGGCGACGATTCGTCAAACAAAGGTCTGTTAGCGTCAGCGGGTTCGAAAGACGTTCTTTCGTCCTACTCGAGAGGTAGAATTATATGCTCGCGAGGGTCTGCGAAGCCTAGCCCTTCTCGAAAGGCGCATCTGCAATTGAGACAAGATATTCATGAAGCCAGGCTCGAGGTGGCCCGGAATTATACTGTATAAATCGTGGAGCGAGGGATCTGACCGATGGGGGAGAACGCTGACGTTTTCCGGTGACCAGCGAAATTTCAATCGTATTTCTATAGCTTCGAACGAAAATTCGGGACATTATCTTTTGTCCTGGATGGTTTAAATGGCACGACCCTTTCGAGCACAGGGCAAACCCGGCCGTGCTTTCATGCAACGGCGGATGCGACGTAGCGGCTAATGAGTGTTACGGGGCATCGGTATTAAAATCAGAGTGGAATGGAAAACGATGGATATCTATGCCAGGCGACGTATTGCAACATCCTGCGTCGCAGAGAGCACATTCAGCAGCATTGCTGCACGTGGCCTTATCGGTTACCCTTGTCCACCGGTTACCATTACCGATGGGACAGAGCTACCATTGCGGATTATTTGTTGCTGACAGTAAATTCATCACCCCCCGCCGCACCCACTCGTTCGCATGGCCCGTTTGTGACACGCACCCGCCCACGTCCCTTTCATCCTCTCGATACAGTAGCGGATAGAATCGCCGTTATCGAAAAATGAAATTAAAATGTATGGCGCCGGCGAGAGGATAGAAATTATTCACGAACCCGATAGTTGGCGTGGATTAGCTGTTGAATCTATTACATTCCCGAGATTAGTTGCTAAAGTAAATTAGTTTGGCACCATTCGACGGATCATGGCTCCGAAGTTCTCTTTCTTCGGGGTCGAGAAATTAACAGCCATTCCTTTTTTAAGTTTCCTTGGCAGCGAGTGGGAAACCAAGGGTAACCCTTTACGAAGTGTAATCGGACTGGACTGCGATGGGTTCAACTTCTCGGCTGAATTATGCTCGGAGCTGTTCGAGCTCGGTGCTTCATGCGAGCACATTGGAATGAATGAAGTTCTCGATGATCAAATCATAGTTGTCGCCCAGCACCTGCAAGAATGCCTGCAAGAATCATTAAGTTCTTCGTAGGCCATCAAGTAAATTACTTGAGTGTCCAACTCCGTGACACCATCCTACCCTGGCACCACAATCTCCGCCCTCGTCAAATTCGCAAAAGCGACCATACCAACGAGGAAATATGTACACGACGAGAGACTAAAGCGAACCTCTGAAGAGAACGCATCGTGTGGAAAATTCAGCTCCTGATTATTATAGGGAAGTGTGCAATCTGCACGTAATCCCTTCGGTAGAACTCGCGAAGACTGCGCGTGCAAAACAATAGTTTTTTTTAAAGACATGGCACACAAACTTAATACCGCGTCATTCAGATAGATGACATCCGCGAAAGCCACTGTAGCGGTGCATCGTACCTAAGTGTACTCGTAATTAGCGAGTACATACATTTTGAAATATTATCTTCAGCTCGTTATGTTTATATCCCAGGTAATTGTACATCCTTCCTCGAAAGGGTGCACGTAACGATGGTATCAACGCGTCAAGCGCCACGCAAGCACTCAAAGTCCGTCGGACGCGGGAAAAATAACGCGTTAGGAAACGACGTCACGGTAGGTGGACGTATCCATCTCCCTGCATCCCCATAAATCCCCCCGCGTCCCATAAAGAACTAACTCGTCGTTTATCATGCTCTTTTCTGTCCACCGTTCTCGGTCTCCCCGGGGGGAGATATCAACCGAACAATGTCCGAAAGAATGCGAAACGACGAGAAAGCGAGCCGTTCCGTCCGCTTTGCCGCTCTTCACGAATTAATAGAGTCACTCGGTCGCGTTAAACGGCTCTATACGTTCGGTGCGACGAAACTAATTACTGCCCTAGCAACCCGACCATACGTTCCCTGGTGTCGTGGCTTTAAATTGCATTCTTTATCGCGACGACGTAATTTGTAGCCGCGAGCACGCGAAAGAATGTCAGCTAGTTGGACGATTGGAGAATCAGCGGAGCCAGGGGTGGCTTAAAGTGGAAGCAAACGATACGGCGATACTTTTTTCTGGGGAAAGGAGCTCGATAATAAATGTCGAATCGAGAAAATGGATTGTTCCGCTCATTTGTCAAAACTGTTACAAAATAATTTTATGAAGAAAAATCTTATTTCTGCCTGAAAAAAGGGGCTCGGCGTCAGAGGAGAAGCCCTCGTAAAACTCGACACGAGCAATTGGAAGGGATGTTACTCGTAGATTGAATGCTACTGATGCATAAGACAACAACACCAGGAGACGAACCCTATGGTACTGTGAAATATGAAAAACAGCTTTTCGACAATTTTACAGTCTCAATCAAGCTATCGTTAAGTAGATTGTGTTGAGAAAATGTAGAAATGTGTACGCTGCACTTGAAATTCGGTGGGAATTAATGATCCGAGTCCTGTTCGCGGTATCCAACGAAATGAAATAATATTTCAAAGGTGGCCAGGGCTGGGCGCTGGGAATCGTCGGGCCTGAACGGAATCGTACCAACTCCGGTTTAAGAGGGCTTGTCACGGCCGGAGAAAAGAAAAATACCCATAGCGGGTAACCATACTCGATTATTTAGGAGCGAGGAGACGCGATAAAAAAGGAGGAAAGCAGCGCGCGTCAGCCCTGTCCTTGCGGCGGCGCGATATATGCGAACGTACGACGCGACCATAAATCGCGGAACACCCGTAAATGCCATCCACTTCATTTTTCATGCTCGCCGTTGTCTCCAGGGAGCAGCGCCGCGCAAATGGACGACCGAACGTCCTCGCTGCGGAATTAGACGAGCGAGCTAGCGAGCTTTTCCCATCGTTTGCGTTTCGCCAAGATACGCACAATATGCGGGCCACTCAATTATTGAACACCCGTTACAATGCTATCAGGTTGCTGCTAAATTGACCTCGCTTCCTGGAACTGCGCGGGTATAACGAGCGTAGAGTTATCCGGAAATGGTTAACCTTCTTATTAAGAGACAAATTTGTCGTTCTAAAAGCACACATTTCATCTGGTATTCGTTAAATACAGAATGGAATTTAAATTAAAGAACAATGGGAGTAAAAGTAAGTAAAAATAAAAATTGAGGAGTGAATTTAAACGATACCACTATGGCTCCAGACTCGCCAAATAAATACAAATATATCTAGATAAAATGAAAAAACTGTTATTAACAGTGTTCGACTCTTTGAGGCTCATGATTTAACACTTTCCGTGCCGCGTGGGGCGTGTACAACTGAATAAATGTTCGACTTAAATTTTAAATTTATTGCTTTGTTGTTTAATGCATATTAACCCACGCACTGCCAATTACGAGGTGTCTCGCAGTTCAAATTGATTGCAAATACTCAAAGGATAAGTTTATAGTCTTTTGAGTGACGAATTATTGCAAAAGATCGTAAATCTTATTTTTAAAAGAACAAATTTAATATCACTTTTCATTATCAAAATAATAACCTAGATTACACATCTGTATTAAATTTTGGCGCCGAAGGCAAAAACGCTTAAAATTTGCCTGTCAGCGAATGGATTAAAATGGATACCCTTTTCTGATGGTACTTATAGTTTTGTACGATTGAAACGTTGTAAGGCGTACGTCAAAACAATTATATTTAAATTGCAAGCGTGTATACACTCCACGCGTTCTCAACGCAAACGTGTTAAAAAAAAATTTACAGTATCCGCAACGTACTAATGTATTCCGATTAAAATAAATTTCCATGTTTACTTATGTAATACTTATGTAATAGCATTGCCAGCTGAAGGAGAACCTTCCGACGAGAACTCTCCCTTAAAATTAATTTCTGTCTGTAATCCGAAAGCGTCACGAGCCATTTGCATCAGCGCTGGGTAGACAATCAACCCCCATCCGCCGCGATTTCACTTTCTGCAAGCCGGAGTGGTCGCATACCATTCCGTATTGGACGACGTGGGTAACTCTCAAACGCTTAGGGATTATTCCGCGGCCGGTGATACGAGCCAGACGGAATGTTCGCGCGGCCGTGGTATTACGCCTCTTGATGCAAATGGGTTAATTCCTGAACGTCGGAGGGTCGTAAACGCGGCCTTTTAAATTCCCCGCGCACGTTTTACACGCGTGACGGGGAGAACGGAACCGCGAGACCCTCGTCACGGAATAATTCACGGAATCGCGTGGTTATTCGGGGGGAGTCTTTGACCCGAGGGCTGGAGGATCCTTCCGTTCGTGGGTTTGCGCGAAAGGCTCGTTCGCGGACAAAAGGCGCGGGACGCGGATTAGAAGGGTGCACCGGGACGGTCTCGACCGACAGCCAATTCCGCGTGTGGAATTTACATGCATAATTGAGGCCGGCAGGTTCGTAACGAAGCTGCCTACCGCCTAGCCTGTTGATCGCGCCACGATTCCCTTCGCGCTCGCCATACTAATTAGTATTTGAAATAACGCCCGGGCGTGCGAGTTAGCGGCTCCTATTTGCAGCCCGGGACCACTATATATCGCCCAATTATCTCGACTCGCTGCCAAGTTCAACTTGCTCTTCGTTAGCGCGAGACGAAACGACCGCTAGTCTTGATCAACCGTCCCATTTTTTTTTTACGCCATTCTCCGTCTTCAAATTTAATTGTCGCGTGGCCGATTCCCTAACCGATACGACGTGGTTGGTTCGTTAGGAACGATCTCTACTTGGGAGGATTAACTTTGGATTTTAAAGTTGACCCTTGGCACTCGAGGAAGGAAAAGGAAAATGTAAATGGAAGAATACAAGAGCTTTAGTTTTTAACCAGAAAAGATCATTGTAAGAAAATCGAACTGCGTGTGTGACTAATTCCTACAGTAGTAAGGCCCAATGGACCTATAAGGAGCTCGGGTACCTCGGGTTCGCCAAGCCCGTACTGCAGCTGCAACCAAGGTACAACCCCTGAAGACTATGATGACCTTCGTTGTTTCTATCTACTAATCCCTTTCTGGAAATTTAATTAATCCAACTGCGATTTTATTTTAATCCACCAGTTGTAATTGTGTTCTCACCCCACCCCCTGTAGTTGTGCGCGCGGCGTTAGATTCCTGGCGCAATTAAGACGAATGTGAAGCTGCGTGCCGCTCGAAGGGCTCGACGAGTTCGTGCATGCGCGAAGTGAACCGAGGTGAGTGGTATGCGTGTCGAAATTACGCGCCACCGTGACTGATAACGTCTCCCGCGGATATAGGTATGCGTGTACACATTCGCAGCCGTGCGTGCCGATGCCAGCCAATTTCGTAGACGACTCGCGGTAATTAATGACACTTTACGGTTCGCCTTTCGTTCGTTGTGGATTTTCGCGCGGAATGTTTCAAACGAGCTGCGTCAACTGTTTACGGGTTAATGAAATTATGAAGCAGCTATTTTGACGAATGATGGTTCCAGTGTCTGCGTTACGGGAATGTTGCGGTGGAACGGGATAGGAGCCAGGACACGGTTGAATGAAAGTGTTTTATTTTATCAACACATTAAAAAACGATTTAGTTATTTCCTTTCCGCGATGAGAGAATTTTTTGAATAACTTTCATTGTTTTGAATGGTACCCCTGGTTGGGCAGTTTGGGGCAGCCTTTCTCTGAGACATATCTAACCATGACGTTTTTTAACATGAAGTTAATCGACTAATGCATTTCCTTAAATTGGACCACATATGTATATATATATTTGCACAGCTATATAAACATCTTTGTTTCCTAGCTATTTGCATACCAAGGCCTCCCAAAAAAGAACGAAAAAGGTTCCCATCGAAAGTATCCGTCCTACCAGGTTTTCTGCAATTTTTTACTCCTCCATATCGATCGGATAGCTCCCTTGCATAAGACACGTTAAAGTGTATAAGGTTGAAAAACAGGCAGGGGTGAAATAATTGATAAAGGTGGCGTGTACCGGGTGGAGGAAAGACAGGGTAGCAGGGTGAAGAGCGGTACGAGTCCAACGCAGAATCTCTCTCGTAATTAATGGCAGTTAACTTCAGCCAGTGTGCCAGTAGTCCGCGTCAGCTGCACCGGTGCGAGCCCCGCGCGAGACGCGTCGGCGTCGGCGTCGGCGTCGTTGGTAGAAAGACCGTTCGAACAATACAGAGGAGACTTTTCGAGGCGTTCCACCGTTGGGGCGAATTTCGCGCGAGAGATTTTATGGTGAGCCGACTGGTTCGACAAAATGGAAAGAAAAAGAGAACGGGTGCCGACGTACGGGATGGGTACGAAATTTTCCGCGGCTGAGAAAGCAGAGATACGAGGGGCGAAGGTTAAACCGGCTGGAAAAAACCGCGCGTCCTCTTTAGAAAACCTTTATTATGTCGCCACTGCGAAGCACTTCGTCGTTATTAAACGCCTCAAACACCGAGCGCTCCTTTGACCCTGCTCTACCTCCACCCAGAGCTTTGTGCGTTGCGAGAATATACAAGCGAATAGCCGAACTTGGGAGTTTGACTCGGCGTGAGTAACACCGGGTCCTTAACGATTCCGGAGAATTTCATTCCGCGTTTCTAGGAATGGAATACTCAACGTCCGATTGTTTGCCCTGACGGGCAACGTTCTACTCCAATGATTTATTTTTTACCTACGATTTTCCTGTTATTACATGTACAGTCATAAGTATTCGTACCCTCTGTATCTATTAAAGAAATTTGTTTAATTTAAATGAACGCTTCATTCCATTATAAATATGTACATGAATAAACTTCAGACGTATATATATTTACAATTACTACTCGAAAACTCGACAGGTAGACCCTGTATAATTCGAAGAGGATCACACCAACATTTCATATTTAACATAGAAGGTTATCTGATATCTTAAATAACAACGAGCATTGTACATTTTGAAAGAATGAAATGCAATTACAATATTTATGTACAAGAAATTCAATTCCAAGCCTCGCAACGTTCAAAATAACGTTTGTTTTCTTGAGTGCAAACCGTAGTCTTTCTTTCGTCGATAATTGGAACCGTGTAAGAGAGCGGAACGAGGTTGGTTCAATTTCTTCTCGCGATCGTAACGGAAAGAACATTTTCACAGGAACAAGCTCAATTTCATTTTTATCCTCGCGCAGGAAATTTCGGCACTCCGGCTGTCCGGCCACCGGCGCTGCTTTGCTAATTTTCTAGGACGTTCTCTCTTTGCATTTAAATAAGACGTCGCTCGGTTCGCGCCCGAACGGAAAACGAACGGGAATATGCATGACGGCGTAAATAATTACTTGCTTCCGGGCGGTACCTATAAATTTACATTCGCCGTTCCGAAATTAACGCCAGGCTCGTTCACGGCGAGCCTTTACACTCGATCGTGTTCAGGGGATGTCAAAGATAAGTGAACCTAAATTAGGTGCCGATCCCGACATCGACAATCCCCTTATTCGACCAAAACAGTTCGTTAACGTGTCACGTTTCAACTTCAAAATTTACCTCTTAGACTCGGCTGAATTTTGCACGGTGGTATTCTCTACATTGGAACGAATGAAGTTTTTGATGATTAAATCATAGCTTTCCTTAAAGATATGGTACGCGCACTTCGTTCGGAAAGATGACATCCGCGAAAGCTACTATAGCAACGGATCGTCCCTAAGAGGTTAACTTTGAAACGATAGATTTTTTTTATATTTGATTTCCTCAAAGTATATGTCTTAAAAAATATATCTGCAAAAGAATACACTGACATTCGTAAAAGTAAGGAAGTTATAGATCCTTCAGGACACTATAGGCAATTAGTTCACGTTCCTAGGACGTAAAAGATATAACGAAGGTGTTTAAAATAATCGTGGTGCACTTTATGGTTGCGGATCCGGAAGCGTATTGTTGTTATTGCAAAAACATGAAGTGCTTGTACGTGGATTGGCACCACTGATGCATTTCCCGGAGGATAAGGAGCGTGGCGAGGCAACGAATTAGTGGAATCTCGAGAGTCGAGCAGCCACAGTTTCGTAAATCGCTTCCACGATTTAAGTAGGTTACCGGGAACGGAGGCAAAGCGAACCAGAGAAATACAACTGATTAAGGGAAACGAGTACCTGGAGATTTTAATTAGGATAACCCCCTGTGCCGGTGGCACATCCTGAATTTTGCATTAACATCGATCGCCCAAGATACGCCGGATTGCGGTTCAAAAAAGACTCCGTGAAGTCTCTTTCGCCCCGAAAAACTTCTATGTTAAATGTTCTATTTCTACGAAAGTGGAAAGTGACTCTTTCAACCCTCGCAGCGAGGGTTGAAAGAGTATCAAGTATCAAGCTCCCGACAGAGACCGATAAACTCGTTCTATACTTCGCGAGCTTGTCGGGATGAATTTCCTATTACTGTTTACACGGATCGATGATCGGAAGCGCCCTGTTTGTCAATTGTTTCCGATAGATTCGAAGATCCGTTAGTTAACCGTAAATAGAAGATTGTGGTTACACGGCACGGTGGATACTCCTGTTTAAAGGACCAATAATTGCACATTACCAATCGGCGCGAAGTACCGGCGCCGTTGCGTCAACACGCGCACGACAGGCATGCGATGATCAAACGAAATCGAATCGCGCTAAATACAACACCGCTTAATAGGCCGGCAGCTCGATGATTTCTCCCGACAACTTTTCCAATTAGAAAAGTTCACGGGCTTGTGAACGTCGACGCTCGAACACCGCTCGACGAATCGATCGAGCCGAGCCTGTAAACCGAATTCGGAAGGCAGTCTGCCACAAATATCGGTACAAGCGTTGAAACAGAATCTACAAAAAAAAAAAGAAGAAGAACGCGGAAAAATTAAGGTACGAATGGAGTTATTTTTGTTATGTATATTTTTTTTCAAATCTGTAGCTCCAACTAACGATTTCGCCCTTTGCGCGGTGGACAGAAACCGGGGCGTTTTGCGGACAGTTAACGAGCAAAGGGACGCATGATTTTTGACAGTGCGGGGAACCGCACGAAACGAAAGGAGTCGATGGAACTTAATCGCTAACGATATAATGCGGTGACGCCACCGCAATGGGTGACGAACCTCGGGATTTCTATTGGACAACGCTGACGCGATGCCAGTCCCGCAAAAATCGGTGGTTCCGGGTCGATCCATCGGTCGACGAAACGTTCCCCGTTTGCCAAGCGGACTCGTTCCGTTCGTTTGTTTTCGGTTTGCGGTGAAACATTCGGATAACCCTGGTTACCGCCAGTCAGTGGCAATCATTCCGAGCTGTTTGCTCGCCAGTTTTGTTCCATGGCTGAAGAGCCTCGACCGAATCGCACCGCTGTTGGTCGCCGCGATCAAAGAGGAACCAATGCACGGAATAATCGAGCAAAGTAATTTATTTATTTATTCGTTCATTTGTACAGGATATACCCATTAGTAGAGTTCATTCGGAGCAAAATTGGTAAGCGTCGATGTTCGTTATTCGGCAAGAGCTCTTGGGAGCTATATTGGCCGAATTACTGATTACTATGACGAGTGGACCGGGCTGATTATATTTGGGAAAGAAGAATTTAACGTGCTTTCATCGGACCGCTGGGATATTAAATCGTGTAGGATATTGAACCGGGATGTTAAAGGATATTAAATGGAGCCTGAAATGTCTCTTTGAGATAGTTTAGAGATCGGTGATTTTCGAATTATTTAGAAGATGATTTGATGAGGAAAGTGCTTAAACTCTTGAGGACATCGACATCTTTTATATTAGAGTTACCATTGCTTACGATCACAATACCTTTCAGAATTAAAAAATATACCATATTAACATAGGATACAGGACTCTCCATTAAGGAACTATTAGGTGTACTGCAAAGTAATGTTGTTTTTGCAATTTTAAATACTTGTTTACCACTCATCAGCTCATTGATTTTTATTGATATGGCATTAAATATTTGCACACTGTTGGTAACGAGCACGATTACATAGTTGATTAAAAATAGACATTACTTTCCAGTCTATCTAATATTAAAATTAATTTCGAAGACGAGGCAATAGTGAAAATAAATATGGATAAAATTTGTGAATTATTTCGAGGTTACAAAATTAAATACTAGGACAGGTATTAAATATTCAATAGACTTGAGATAAAATATTAACTCTGTAGAAATTGTCACGAGTTTCATTCTGACAGTCAACGTGCTGAAGTGAGACAGCACATTTGTATGTTAGAATCAATCCACAAATAAAAATTGATTTGCTTTGTGTGTATCCGATTAGATCAAACATATTTTAAATTCGTTCCTCAAGAGCTTAAAATTTATTGTAATCGTTATCTCAAACTCCTACTATCAACTCTATCTTATAACGATACAGGAAGAATAAATGTATCAGTAAAAGCTTCCCTTAAATTAGAAACGACTTCGCATGTATATATACATTCCAAAACGAATATATCGCGCGTCGAATAAATCAGCGCCCATAGAGTCCAGCCTCTCCCCTCGTAAATTACGCGCGATATCCGAGGAGTAACGTTGCGACGCCCCGGCGCGTCAAACGACGCGGGTTAAGTAGATCGTGTACATTCGCGCGTTTCATTTTCAGCTCTGTCCAGCTCAGCTCGTTGATAAAGATAAAATCGTCGAGAGGTTCTCGCGGTCGCGACGCAAGCTGTACGTGGCGGCCGGTAATAGGTAAAATTAACCGAGCCAAGGGGAAACGGTCCGTTGGCGGTCAGACGGCCGGCGACTGGCAACTATAAACTGCGACGCGATAACGCTGCTCGTGGCGCATTGTATGTATTGTGCGCAATCACGGAACATGGTGCGGCGGCTAGTGTGAGCGGTCGTGCTCCAACGATACGTCACGCGACGTAAATAATCGCAGATGCTGGTAAACGTGGAGAAACGTCGGCGTCGCTCGTGTGCGCGCGCGTCGCGACGCCCCAAACCACGCGAATCGCCGCGATTGTTGGCTCGCGACCGTCCAGCTCTGAGCGAAAACCTAATTTCGCTATTCGCTGCAACGTTTCTGCCCGGCGCCACCCGCCCCGGATGCTTTAATTGAAACGTAACGCGAGAACGGGGCAAAAACTCGAGCGAGAATTGAATTCGTGATCAGAGAATAAACTGAACCTTCTCCCTCTGCTCCAATGGCTCGAAATTTTGTGGCGCGCGACGCTCTTTAAATCTCTTCGAGTGAAGTCTCGTACGAAAAGAGCGAAATGTCACTCTAAGCAATAGCGAAAATACTGCCACTACGGGTAGTGTGAATGGAATCTCGAGTTTCGAAAGAGTTATTCGCTTTGGAAAAAGTAGAGAACACTTTTCACTTTATCAGGGTGAATATGCGAAGATTGACGTTATTTATAATAGACGTACGATATAATTAAATTTATATCTGGTTCGTAAAATTCGTACGTTGAGCAGAACGATGTGCGTTTTAATAATCCTGAAATAATTGTTTAGCACTGCGATAGATAATACCATCGTGATGCGTTGATGATGCTTGAAATACTAGACAGGAATACGCAAAATACATAACTTTCAAAATCTGGTAATTCGAGTTTTGTATAACAGCGTAATCATGCTTTGTACGATGTAATTTCATCGTTACGATGATCCTCGTTTTTCACGAATTCATCGAAGGATTGCGATATTAGTATTCTGTTTCGTTGATCAATTTAATTCGCGTATCGCAAATTTGCATTTTCTGACGAAAAGGTGACGCAGAGAGTCTTTGCCGCGACAGGGGCTAAATCCAATCGCTTCAAAGTCAGGAATGCGGACTGAGAGGCGAGTGTTACGGATCGTGGGTCGACTACAATGTAAATCCATGGCCCGACACACATAGTCCTAAAGCAGCCCATACATGCAGAGGATTATCGGAGATTTACCCACAGGTTTGATCGACCGTCTTTCTCGCTGGTCTTTTTCGCGAGAAAGACAGTCAATCAAAGCTGCGGTTAAACCTCCTGTGAACCTTTACCGTGAATGGGCCATTTGAGCACAGATAGGCAAACTTTTCTGCGAATAATAGATGACGAATAACATCAAACGTACGGCGATTTTTAAAGTGTGCTTAGATAGAACTCTGGACCCTAAGTGCTTTGTGCTAACGTAGCTAACACTCACCTCTTGATCGGCTTTCAGTCGTTTGACCAATTCTTTACTTAACTACTTACAGTTACGATTTCATTTTACAGGACGTTTGAATGTTTCATTGTTAAACATCTAACAATATCCAATGAATACGCAAAAACGTTCGTTTTTCAAAGCTACGTTCAGACGATTGATTAACCCTTAAATGCCCTAAGTTTCAAATTTGATAGCGAACTTTTAAATCGAATTGTACACTTGCAATTGGTTGTTTTTAATATTTGTACGCATGTTACCAATGCATAATGTTCTTTTGAACAAAAATTAATAAGAAATAAACGTCACCTGTCAAAATTGTTCATATAATAAATAGATTGATATTTTTTTAAATTAAATTTCAGGCTTCTAAGGGTTAACTATTCGGATAAGCCATTTTCAAATTTAGATTCTGACTTGTATTCAAGTTAGGGCGTAAAAGTGACTCGTCGTTCCTGGTACAGGAAATTATATTATTGTTAAGATTTACGAGTCGATTCTATCGTTCTTAACCTGTGATAATGTAATGTAGTTCTTTCAAAAAATTAGTAATTTAAGCGACGTTTCGCAATGACGTTCCTCGCTACTTCAGTTCTTACCACGAAAAGAATCGCTAATTTATTCAAGCTTCCATCAAAATCCATTGCGACGGTGTTATCATTTTCATGGTTTCTTCGAATGGTCGTAAATTCAATGGAAGCTCGCTTCGCCCCGTACCGAGAGAAAGTTCGATTTCCTAGACCGTTGACCGGAGAACCCGAGAGCGAAGGAAAGAAATAACCGAGAGAGGTGGAGGCACGGTGGAAGAATATATTCCTCGAGCATTGCGTAACGTTTACATCTTCCGTTGCACGGTAGATAAAATCCCTCTGGTGGAACTGTGTTCGCTGAACAGCGTGCACGGCAGCTCTGATTTATTACAACGTAAAGGTAACAATTACTGAAACACGGGAAAACGAAAGAACCCGTCGCGAGCGACGAGGAACGTGTTGTAAAAAATCATGAAAAACGAGCAATCCCGGATATGGAAATATCTTTCCTCTTTTATCTCGAAGCAGAATTCCTGGTTCGTGGACGAATTTAAAAATAAAAAAAAAATAGAAAAAATAAAAATAAAAATAGGGCGAAGAGAACAACAACGAACCGTGTTCGTATATTTTACGCGCTTGGTCACAGTTCAAAACAGCTTTGTGAAATCCAAGAATTAACGAAGCGCGTTGGGAAAGCGTTTCGTTCGTGGTCACACGCAATGCCGCCACCGGCACTGGGAAAAATAATTCTGTGCGTTGCAATTTTTCACGCGACCGACGCGATTCCTTGGCTCCGAACAAAGAACAAAGCTTTCCTGTATTTTTCAAAAACCCACCGAATTGTCCCATCGCGACAGAATTAAATTCAATACACGCTTCGTTAAGGGTACACCCCTGCGAAAGGTAGAGAACAGTTTTCAAAAATATTTCGAATCCCCGAGGCAAATCCGCGGGAATGTAGTTTTTTTTAAGCTTCGACTCTTCGTTTTGGAGCGAAAGGTTAAATAAGTTTTGCATAGACTAAAATGTTTTTGCGTATTCATGATTTATTAGACGTTTAACAATGGAACATTCAAATGCCCTGTAAAAGGAAATCGAGTTTCCAGTTCTGAACAGCGAGTAGTTAAGTAAAAGATTGATAAAGCGCCTGAAGGCCAATTTAGAGTGTTCTTTGCGTTAGCACGAAGAAGTTAGGGTGGTCCTCGATTCCATTTTACCCCTTGACCTACACGGGTAGGAGGACGAACGAAGTACCACGAGTCAGACTCGTGCTTATTGCAAATTCCTTACCACGTGTCTCACTCGTGATTGTAGACCAAATAGTTAAGCAATCTTTTTCAAACGCACGAGTCTATTGCGTACTGGACAGATTAAAATGCGAAGAGATGAAAAGGAGTCCTGCTTTAAAGGGACAGTAGAAATAATGTTGCGGGGAAACGATTTGGATGCAACCAATTGTGCGAAATTTCGAGCGTCGATGAGAAAATGAACGCTCGGGATAAACGATCGACGAGAGAAATGGAACGTCTACTTCGCGTTTTCCACGGTTAGACGTACGTTTCCTCGAGGCGGAGATTTTCTCCGCTAGGAAGCCGCCCCCACGAGGAAATTTACGAGCGGCCGTTACGCAATCACAACTCCCGTCCGCGACCTTACACAATAGAACCGTGATTGTCTCTTCTGCGACTTCCTATACGCGGGTGTTGTACGTGGAAACCTGTACGGCTTAAAACACTCCTCCTCCCTTTCCCAAAAACAAAGAAACAAAAATAACGAACGGCATGTCCTTTGAAAAAGTATCTTTTTAACCTAGTCACTTTGCAATCAAATAAAATACATATATCTCTATCGAATTGTTACGAATAATGCGTAGAAATCATTGTTTAT
Organism: Hylaeus volcanicus; assembly: GCF_026283585.1. Lineage (NCBI taxonomy): Eukaryota > Metazoa > Arthropoda > Insecta > Hymenoptera > Colletidae > Hylaeus > Hylaeus volcanicus. Next base: position 9,096,320 of record NC_071983.1, on the reverse strand, counting down.
ACCTCTGACAGCTGTAAAGAATCAGCTTCAATTATAGAAATAAAAGTAAATGAATATTCAATGCAACGAATCATGCACGGTGTATTTTGTTTATCTTTATTTTTCCTATTTTCTTTTTTTTTTTAATTCGTCCACGAACAAGGAATCATTGTATTACCGAATATTGATCGCCCACGTTGCAAACTGTCAAAGGAAACTAAAACTGTCCAGGAATGACGACATTGATTTCGAATACGTTAATTTATCAACCAGCGGTTACGATGATAATGAGACTCATAACGAATCGGGAAATGAAAGCAAAATTAATCTACATATTGAAACTAATTGGAATAAGATTAGAGCCGATTATCCAAATCCTGTGCAATCAAGATTTCCATTTGTTGCAACGGCTGGTTGTACATTCATGACGAATTTGACATTTTGTCACATATTCAATCATCCTTTGACTGCTATTCAGAATTTTATAATTGCTGGAAATTCCAAACGCTAATTTTAACGAAGCAACCTAACTTCAGGACGATATGTACACATTTACCGTTTGCTAAATAGCATTGTGACTTTCGCCTGACTTCAAATGCGATTTACCTTTTATGCGCGACGCGTTCAAACCTGTGAACCGGTTATTTAGAAGTCCTTTTGCTGAGGATTCGCGGCTTTTAGATGAAAGAACGCGAAAGCTGTATCCGTTCGTAATTTATGTGTCGTCAAAATATGGAAAGATACGAGCTCGTAACAGGCACCGGGCTAAGCGCGAATATTCATGCTTTAATCCCTAAGTTATGACGGGCTAGTCGGAACCTCCGTAATATGCAGTCCTTTCTTCTTTTTAACTGTTTACCGTCTCTCAGTATTTTTTAATTTAGCTCCCGCCCGCGGTCGCGCGCTCTCGCGAGCGCATCTAGACGAATACTTTGCATCGATATTAAAATTCTTTCGAGGTGCTTTTGGGCTCCACTATCGTCGAATATGTGCTGTCAAAGAAACTCATCGCTTCACCAAACGAAGTCCCTGGACAAATCTGTGTTCCCCGTTTAACATTCACGATCGCAATTACGGAGAATGCGTTTCTCAACCCTTTTTAGTCCGTAATTACCTTCTCGGTTTTGTTTGTTTCTCTAGCTTCTAGCTTTCCTACTGTTAGGTGATAAAAGCGGTGCTGCCAGTGCTGTAGTTTGGTAATATTTTTCTAAGCTCGCGCAGAGGTGGTAGTTCTCCATTTTTACCCATCTTCCTCTCGTGGCCCACAGAGAAATGCAACGTGGACCAATTTCACGAGACACGGAAGCAAATGACGCATAATCGGTCGTTACAGGACTATCTCTGTTTAAACACTACTCGAAACCCGTACGCGTTCTTTGCATACGGACTATCGTGGCCGCGTAACAGCGTCCGCAACCAAGTGACACACAGCGGGAGAAAATGGGACAGACATCAGAGGGATTGTAGGTACCATTAACGTGACATCACCACCACCACCATCGCGACCACGAAAGGCAAGCTTCCACGGGAGAAAAGAGAGGACAGTGGCTGAAACCTGACAACGGTGACGCGTGTATGGCCCTCCCGTCTCGATCCGAGAGCGAGCCCCGAACCAGACCCACTCGGCTCGACTCGGCCCTCCATACAAATGAAATTTCGCTCTCTCGATCGATCAGGACACTCGTAACGCACTAAATAGCCGGCTTAACGGGCTGTGTCGTTTCGAGCACGACTGTTCGACCGCTAAAAACACGTAGAACGTTCTGTTTCCGGGGCTGGGAAATTGTCCCAGAGTCCCGTTCGCTCTGGCGAGCTTTTTTCGCGGAACGAAACAACACATGGTAATCGAGCAAATGAAAACTCGCCGAACGAACGAAAGAAACGACGAGGACGGAAACGGGACACAGGACCGAGTGGATATGGTTCCATTCGATCGCGTACGTCGCATCGCGCGACCGTTCCAACGAGAAACAGAGGAGAAGGAAAACCCAAAAAAAAGGACGAGAGAGGGACAGAGAGAGAGAGAGAGAAAGAGAGAGAACGGGGGTTGCTATTTCGCTGCCATTTCCATGGAAATTGAGCACTTCGAGAGTCGGCAGCCTCTCCAACCGGCTTCGAGTTACTCGACAACTCGATCCGCGTTTTACTCTTGACGAGCTAGTTTCAGTTCAAATGAAAAAAAAAAAAATGGTAGCCAGAACAAATAGGGAAAAGTGGGGAATTACTAGCGCCAGAATAATAGCGTTGTTTCGCCTAAACGATCGCGATCTCCCGAAGAGATTAACCCTAAGAAGACCTATCTGATCTCGATCGAGACTTTCGAGAATTATAATTTTCATAAACAAATCAATGATGAGTCCATCCCTATATGTATTTGTTACCTTACCTACATCTACGTAATCCCTTAACTCTTTAGTCTATAACAACATGACAGACATGTGATAAGGAATTCGAGTCGAACATGAAAAGTACGAGTCAGACACATCGTATGAACGTACACAAGAGACTTTATACTTGAATATGGCACCCACGGTTCCACAATAAATCGTAGGGCAAGGGGTTAACAATAAGAAAAGTTTTTAACTAATTATTTGTAGCACTCAATCAATATTAACACTTTACCGACAAGTAGTAATGGAACACATAATTAAATGTAATAATGTTTTTGATTTTGACAACATTAGTATTATTCAATATTTACTTTATCAATTGGAACCGTTTCTTGATTAATATTTACATAATAATTCGTAACTAACGATGGAAGCATAAAATGTTATCTCAATAATTGATAACAAAGTATTGGTTATTCTAGCAAAGAGCCTAATAGTCTACCGATCGGTGAAGTGTTAATTCCAAAAGTTACGCTCTCCAGAAGTCGTTTCAGGGTTAAGAGAGCCCCAGCGAATCGTTCTCCGAGTTTTTCATGAAACCTCCACGGTGATAACGTTTCGGCGACCCGGAATTTTTGTTGTCCGATATCGAAAAGCTTTCAACGGCTTTTAACGAATTCTATTAATTTCGACGTCGACGCTAAGCCGCGCCGAAAGTCTATCCTCAGGTTTGCAGTATTTTACGAAAGCCATGGCGGCCTTTTCGTAATAGAATTGCGGCGAAAATATTCCCTGGCCAGACGGGAATATTGAAAGGATATGTACACACATTTCCTTCCATTTGGAGAATGAATGCGGCGCGATGTGCGCGGGAGAAAAATGGACGCATCCGCTGAACGGGTGGGAAAAATGGTGTAATAAAAATCTATTAAACGCTTTACTCCGCGCGCTATTTATCTCGCGAGGCGCGAAAAGTTCGTAGATCTTTCGAACTTCCCGATTCGAGGCCCACCGGTCGAGTTCTCGCGTCGAGAGGGAACAGGGGATGCCTGAGACTTTTAACAATTTATATTATAGCCAACGATAATATTAATGGCGAAATTGTAATGAAAAAAAAGTCTGTGGGTAGAAATGTGGGAACACAGTTCCAATAATTTTTAGAACATAAGGTATAAAATCACAAATGGAATGAAAATCAAGAAAAAAAGTATGTCTCTTGGTAGGTCTGATACGCTCTAATTAATCAAATTATTTATTTTTATAAAACAAAAACATGAGAGTAAGGGGATTAATTTTTAGAGAGAAATATAATTACATATTGTACTTTTTATTCGTTCAATTATTTAGGCGGTAGTAAGCCTACAAAGAGGACGGTACCGCGTCAAGTAGAATAAACGAGTAATGGTCAGACGCGGTAGCCAAATGCCACTCGATCTCGCGCGTGTTCTACGAATATTCGAAACCGAAGGGTCCAATGAAACGAACGGTTCGAAATTAAGGCACTGATGAGGAGAATGGACAGACCGTGGTATCGTGGGTTCGAGTCGCAGAGTAACGTCAAATTTCAGCTGGATGAACGTCAGAAAGCGACAAGAAACGAAACGATTCGCAGAATGGCGACTGATTGGAACTTGGAAACACGAGTTCCCCTCAGTCGAACTCCGAGAGCAAACAACAATTAATTTACCGACTGAGATCACGGATGATGAGGTCGCTATTCTGTGCACAGGTTCGAACAAGTGGATTAATTAAGCTGTTCTTCCATTGGACGAAATTGTTCCTCGTTATGCGACATTACTCCTGTATCATAATTTCAAAAAAATAATAACTCATATTCTAAGGTGCCGTAAAAGGTTCAATGAAACTGTAAAATTATTTCTCTTCTGCTTCGATCCGACAATCGTTGAGGTCTTAATTCCCAAATACACCAAGTTGTAGAAAGTCCGGCGAGTAATTTTTCCTCGCATGAATCGAAAGTCTACGCGACACACGATTAAATTTAACGACCAATCGTAGCGAGCGCCGAGAATATTTGACAAATCGCCAGTATTTCGTCAGTAACGGTTTTCGAACGATATAGTTTTAAAAAGTGCGCCGAAGCGATCTACTTCATTTTTCAATATCGACAGCGCCGACCCACTTTCGAGTAGCATTACTGGAACCATGTACTCGACGATAACGAGCAAATAAATTAACGGAAACGATTAATCGAGGGACGGTGGAAAGTTCACCGCGATCGAGTACTACTTTAAACTTTCGCGAGCAGTGTCGAACACTGCAAAAAAAAATTTTACGAAAATGAAGGGAGACGCGTTGGCGAAGCTGCGGAGAAGCTACTACAAAGACAACCGCAAAAAGATTGTATAGTATATGAAACTAACGTGTAACAAGCATTCCAGAGTGCTTTGCCCGATCTACGTGCGTGCGATCTACGACGTTCCCGTGGAATGCAATATGTTTGGAGCAAAGGACCAAAATTCCATCATGAATAACGTTTCCTAACGCGCGTTCGGAGGCCAACAAATTATGAATAAGAAAGTTTTGGGTCGTATCTGCCCCGAAAATTTCCTAGATTAATTCGCGGCGCAATTATTCATGGCAGAACCTTGAAGTCTATCTGGCAAAGAAAAACATGATCATCTACCAATTCAATCTCGCAGTCTCTCTCGTGACTACTTCATTTTCTTTACTTCTATTTGCCGTTTCATATTTGCATAAACTGTATGCTTGCGTATAACAATGAATATTTCCTCGTTTAATTAGTAGTGAAACACGGTACACGATTTCATTCCACGATTCGATTTTAATTTTTTATTCAAACTCCAGCGAACAACGTGGAACGCGTTGTTTATCTTTTCCACGTTATTCGGAACTTTTATCCAGATAAGAGTTTCGCCCATCTCACTACAAGACAGGAAGATTATTCCCGGAGAAAACTGCTACGCCGCGAAACGTTATTGCTGTTCGGTTGAAAACATAAATTCTCTTTGGAGATATCACCCGCAGGGAACCGTCGGTTCCAGCTTACTGTTTTCTCGCTCGCCGAGGAAATAAATATTCGTTCCCGATAGTTTCGTATCGAAAGAAGCGAACGAGCCAAGACTTTGCTCTCTGTAAGAATGTCGAGAACATCGTTTAAAGTATACTGCCTTTTGCCTCAAAATTACTAGAATCGGGGATGGATAAATTTCAATATCAAAAAAAAAAAAAAAAAAAAAAAAAACAGGTCGCGGCGGGCAAGACAAAATTCATGATTAGTGACGAATGATATATTATGTATGTCGTCCCACGAGTTCATGATACTTATTTCTCTGTTATTTAAGTGTTACGAAGAAATGTGATCACACTCTTTGTGACACGATCCTACGAGATGACCGGATAAATTTACACTCCACTTAGGACAAGTGTATATTTACAAGTACTCAAGTGAATATTCCAATCATCATCCGTACTTTTGACCAGGCACAGTCGTTTTTCTGAAATTCCTGTTATCTCTGGGAATAGATGATGACATTTGGGAGAGCCTGTATAACGATAACAATGCGTCACGGTACGCGTGGGATGAATTAATGGGTTCTGCGTGGGAGCCATTGCCATTCGTTTAAATTACAAACTTTCAACGTATCGGCGGCATCGCTTAATAACACCGAATAACGCGGGAACAAGAGCCTGATAAATGACACCGCGGTAAATTAGCCTTTCAAAGGGGACCCGGGCGAAATAAAGGCGTGATGCACGAGGCGGACACCGAGCAACCTTTCGAAAGAGATTTCGAGTTGATTAGCGAGCACGATCCTAATTAAGTAAGTTAACGCGATTACCATACAGCCAGCCGCAGCATCCGTAAGTCGGAAGGCGGTTCGTTAGCCACTTTTGAAGTAACCCCTGCTACCATGCGCCCGCCGAATTTACGAATAATGTTCGTTCGAAGCAAATTTCCGACACGGTCGAATGCATAATACTCGTCCAACGTTCGCTTCTGCGCGAAACCACCAACGCTCCCTTCGCGCGTTCGAGGGCGTACCTAATTCGTGCAAATTAAACTACTGTATGACACGGTCTTGTGTGTGCAACATGTTTGACGCGGCGAATCGGATACTGTCGCCAAATATTTGTCATCCGGGACAGCGCGTTAACGTCTTCCGAAATATGTTTTATGAATCGACATTTCTCATGCGAGAATATCATCCCTTGTGTTAGTTGCGCGTAGGTTCATTGGTAAGAGAATACCTTACGATGAGACTAGAATTAAACTGAAGCATTCAGTGCCTGAAGGATGAGTACAATAACAAAGGTTTGGCTAGGAGGCGTGGAAGAACATAGTTCACTGGTTCTCGGACATTTGGTGCAATAACCATTTAAGTACTTCCACGCGCCACAGCGCTCTGCACTGAGCTACAATCCTTGCCATTTCTCACGCAGGGACCTAAAGCGTACCGAAATTCGATATAAATTCTGTGAAACGTGAGATGTTAGTGATCGATGCCGATTACACGAATCGGCGAATATTCAGAATTCAGAATATTCAGTCAATCAATATTCAGAAAGGGAGGTATTTCAACGATTTCGAGCGAGGTCCATTCGCTATTTATCATGGAACACCGCCTCATGTTGCAGCCTTGCGCGCTCATTTAAAATTGCCTCGTGAAATGTCTCTTCACGCGCGAGAGGGAACTTCCATGACCAATTTCGCCTGACAGTGCTGCTTCGACGTATCGATACGTCCGGAAACGACGAAGCTGCAATGAAACGGAACGTAACGGGGGTCCATGTAATTTCACGCGGGTGGCAATCGCTCCACGACAAAGATACTCGAAGAGCTTAACCGGCGGGCGCGCGCGCGCGCGGCAGGTTCGTTAATTGCCTCGTAAATATTCCACTTTGTCTTTTCAGTCGGCTTCGGGAGGCTTCAGCGAACTTTGAAGTTGCCGTCAGTCGATACTGCAATATACGCGTATTAATTTCCTATGGAAATCCGACGAAGGCGTCGGCTAAACTGGCAGCAGTAATTTTCAGATTAAAGGGACTACGTGATTGGCCGAGCTGCGATCGAAGCAATCGAGAGCCGGGGCAATCGCTTTCGCCACGCGCCGCTTCTAATTAATGGATTGTGCCACCTTGGCGGAGTTTAAACAAGCGTTATGTTCGTATTATCATGTAAGTGTTCATAGTAACGTCGCACGCCTGATAAATGGATGTAATTCTGTGTAATTTTGTTTTTATTACGAGCTGATTAAGAAAGTAATAAAGAAACTCGGGTATTATTCAAGCATGAGTTAAGACTGTTGTTAATACATGCATTAAATGCCAAGATTGTAGACTAAGCACTTTCTAAAATAGCAAACTTTAATTTCAACTCTTTTATACGTATATACGTATAAATAATGAAAACGATAGATATCCATTCAAAGTTTGATTCACTGTATCGACCCTTGTATACATACTAACCCCCAAATGGCACACTTCTATCATTTTCCTCGCTATTTTTAATAGTTGAAGCTGTCATTTTGAGTCAATAAAAATATTCACACTTTTTATAGAACGGGTGACGCAAACTCGTTAATCGATTCAAGGTGTGCGAATCGCGTCGGTCGAATAGAGACGCAAAAGATTTAAAGCACTTGTCAGTGTAGTACCTCGATACCGTGAAACGCTTTTCGTCGCCCGAGCGTTCACTCTTTCTCTCTGTCGGCGTTTAATAATCCATAGCAGTGCCCTATAAATTGAAACCGTAACTGCGTTACGAAACGCTTTCAAACAAATCGACAAAGCAATTTGTTTTTTTTTCACAGAGGGGTTGTACGCGCGCGTCCTTGTGTCTCTGGTCGGCCGGATTCGCGATCCATGGAAAACGAAGCGTTTTCCACGGTCGACTAGTGGAAAAACTTCGTTCCGCGTCACCAATTAAAGTTCCTTCCTGTGGAAATAAACGAACGACTCTGTAATCGTGAAACGCGCACACTGAAATCGCTGGAACGCGATTCCCGCGCGAGAAACAAGATATCAGCGACACGGATAATCGGACTGCGAGCGTGTTTCTAATTGCGGATAATTGTCGTCGAGAAAGAGGTTAGTTAGTTTGACGAACAGAAGACGCCTGGTAACGCATCGTTATTGGGTAAATTAGGATTGGTCTTCGTTCGCGATTAAAATTGACAAAGACGAAATAATTTTATTAATTAAGGAGTTGGTTCAAGAAGCTACAGTTTAGGAGTCTTGGTAGCTCCGTGTCTTTTTTTAGCAATTAATGGAAGTGATGTATTAACAAAGACGAAAAATATAGTGCATCGCGTACTGCATGAATCCTCTTCAGAGTCGTAACATAAATCCAGAAATGATTAATTCTAGCAACTAATTCACGATTCGCTGATAATAAAATTTAAATTCGCTACATCTAAATTACACGTTCTCCTTGCTTATCGCCTGAAATAAAGGCAACTATTCGCAGCACTAATGATAGAGTTGCGAAGAGTAATTGTAACGTAAAGGGCGGACTGAGAAAAAGTGAAAAATAAAGTTAAAAAGGAATGAGCTAACAACAAAGAATGGAAGGTTGCGCTACAAAAGAAAGAGAGGCGAGGAAGAGGGGGAGCAAAAACTTTTGCGACATCAATGAAGGTAATTAGGTACGTGTCAATTTCTGACAGTCGTTGGCTCGTGTTAATTGACCGCCTCGTCGAGGAGTAGCGCGCAAGAAATGAAATAATTAGAAGCCGCGAAAAAGGCGCGAGCGCGCTTTTCAGTGACACCGGTTTTCCACCGGGAGGCCACTAAATTTCTCTCATTTTACTCGACGAGATTCGATTACGCTCTATTTCGAGGCACTCATTCACGTTTTTTGCATTAACTATGACGCTCCTTTGACGTCATTTCCGCGACGTAGAATAACTGACTACAAAATGCGCTCGATACAACGCGATGTGGAATTATATTTCGGGGGAGGGGGGTGTTGGCATTGTCGGTTATAGATATTCCGGGAACGAAACTGCAAGGGTCGTTTGATCTTCGACGTCGACGTTGTCGTTCGTACCGGCGCAATTTTGCGAACGTCGACGTCGTTATAGACTGCGACACGTTCGCATTATGAAAGAACGCGCGACGCTCCGTCTTCGAACGTTCGATCCGAACAGCGATGGGCAACGTTTTATTCGAATAATGGATAACGCGTACAATCGAATAATGGATGACGCGTACAGTCGAATAATGAATGGCTCGTGGCAATTTTTTCGCGACGTTTAATCGATTGCAACGGTGAAATTTTGTTTAAATAAAAGGCTGCGCTTTTCATTCTTCTAGAAACTTTCAAATGTTAATATTGGTGTACGAGAGTACGCGCAGTTGTCATAGCAACAATTTAAAAATCCTTTTTCAAAGTTCAAGTACGTTTCACATCGGGTACATTTCAGATGGTGTAGTATTGAAAATGTAATAGAAAATGTAATAGAAAGAAGTGTACATACCACATTAAACGTTTGTACTGCAAAATTACACTTCGTTTTGGATGAAAATAAAACGGATTGGAGAAATAAGAAGCGTTGCAGGAAATACGCACTCGAAATTTTCATTTCGGCAAGCGCGAGCGAAGTGAAACAAATTGGTTAAAATCAAATTTGAGTGTTTCGCAAGCGGCACGATGATTTCGCAGTTGGCTATCGGAGAGGTAACACGCGTTTCGGTAACAACTCCGTCGATAACGTCATCTGTCAATGACGTTGACGCATAGGTCGCGTTGCCCGAGGATTATTCGACGTTACACTATTACGCGTACTCCGTTCCGGTGTTACAAAATCCATCGCACCGCGGGGATAACGAACTTGACGAAATAATCCATGCGTGTATAAGGTGTTACGATAAAAAAAAAGCAACTCCGCCGACCGGCGATTTTGGACGTACGCCAATAGTGTTTATTATGCGGCGAGCTCGATTTCAACCCCAATTTTCGCAACCATCGAGATGGCTCAAAAAGTAGGAGCCACGAAAAGAGTCCGAATTCCTATTTAATTTTGATGATTTTTATTTTCAGAGGGCCTTTATGCGAATCCTTGACCAAGAAAATTGCTGATCTGTTACGAATTACGAGAAAGGAAACACGATAAGAAACAGGCGCGCGCAAAGTTCCATTCGGTATTTATAAGACAGGGCACGAAAACGGTTATGGTTGGTTTACGAGTCGAATCGCAGTATAGAAAATTCAGGTCGTAAATGGGGGAAGGCTGCAAACAATAGTTATCGGCTAACCGTTTCCATCGAGCCTGTGGAGTGGCGGTAGTTCACGGATAAAAGCCGATCGATCTTCCCGTGAACATCATCGTCTCGATTCGCGATTCCTTTTGAATTGCAACGAGCAACGATATTACGAGTACCGTTGCGAGAGGATCCACTTTTTTATTATTTCAAGAAAAATTTCAACGATTACATTCGTCGCCGGGACCGTTTTATCTTAGACCGAGTCGAGTTCCTTGTTCTGTCTATCGGGTTCGGCGAGAGTTCACTTCGGCCAATTGCTTACCGGTTCGATTCATTTCCCGCTGCAATTTCATTTCCCAGTTTTCCCATTGTACCGCCGTTTATCCTCTGAGCGCGAAACTTTCAGACAGAATACTTTTCTATCGGTAAAATGCAGTTACAAGGATCGATAAATTTCTAGTAAATTCCCTGTGAGAATTTGCATTTCTGCCCAACGTTATTCGAATGAGTAATTAATTACTTAATCGATATTAACACATTCGCGACCGGCAGATATTTTACGTTTCTAGTACGAGTACTGACAACATTAATAAAATTCTGAAGCTGGACATCGCAAATTTGTATCGTTAGGGTGAAAATAAGAATTACAAAATATGTTTTGAAATATCAGAATGTAAGTATATAGTGTATAAAATAAAAAGATTTTCATAATTTGGAATAGAAACCAGGAATAGAAACCAGGAATAGAATTTTGAAGTGACGTGAATTCACGTCGATAATCGCGAATGCGTTAATAAAAAAGTTTGTTAATCCCTACAGTTAGCCTGAAACGGCGTAGGATAATTACAGATTTTATTTTCATTGAAAAGCTCGCTAATGGGAAACTAAGTTGCACGTTATCGATAAGCATCTGACAATTTAATTCGGTTACAAGATTCTAAGAAAAAGTTGACTTGTCTGCTAAACTTTCCAAACCAGATTATGACAATCATGGCTATAGTCAATTTCCACTTTATCGTAGCATACCTACTCGGTTAAACTACTCGGTTCCCACGTTACAAATTTGCCATCAAACGTGAAATATCCGTTTTATCAGATTACATTTAACAACCTTGCCATCTTTAACACCTGTTCCCGACTATAGAAGTCTTTACTGGGAAAAGGATTCCCCGGGTTAAATTTGGCAGCTCGACGAGCCCGGTTCAGTAAATCAAGAGAATTATTTGCGTGACTCACCGTTCGCCTGAGGACAGTCCTAATGGTCTCGACTTCCTGGCTTGTTGGCCAGCGTGCATAGACGACTCCGCTGAGCAGCAGGACAAAAACGGTGATCCAGATCGTCCATGCCAGGACGTTTCTCGTCCTGGCAAGAAGCTTCTGGGCGGTCCTTGTCGAGATCACTTCTTGCGGTGATATCTCGAGCTTCTGCGCTTTCCTGAGTATATCCTGAAGTCGTCTCTTAGCCTGCTCTACGTCTGGCACCCCCATTTTCCTTATTTTTATCACGCCTCCACCCCGTTCGTTGATCCGTGCCCTCTAGCTTCGACCTCGCAGGATCCTGACCCCGTTGGCAGCACCGCTCAGGATTGTGACATTAAGAGTAGCTATCTTGTAAGGTCCTCGCGTACAGGGTCATCCTCGTAGAAATAGCGCAGCGTCGATCCTCTGGAAAATTCAAACGGTTCGCTTAGCTCCTGTCTAATTTCCTTCTCGTCATTACGCACCCCCTGAACGAAGAACTTATAACCGTATAAATCTTATCTAAAAAAATCTCCGAGATATGAACCGTTCACTGCACAGATCGATTAACTCCACCAGCCACATCAAAGTTATAACGTTACTGATTGTTTTTTGGCTATTCTTTCTTATTAATTTCATATAACTTTATACATACTTTTATCTTAAAAAACATTGTACATTGTTTCATCGCATTTCTCAACTTTTTGTTTCATGAAGTTAATCGATTTGTGCTTCCTGTTATGGTTTTATTATTTATTTAAATTATACCGCGGATGTTTGCTCTGCAGATCGTTCGAAAACGCCACTGCGCGCCATTTCGGAGGTAGCAGCGAAGATTTAAGAACCCCCCCGTTAGAACGGAAGTGGTAGGGAATCGAGGTTAGGCGAGTGATCTGACGTTAAACGAGTCGGCACTTAATTCCAGCCGAGGAAGTTCGTACTAGCGATCCCTCGTCGCCCCGCGCCTCACCCCTCTAATCGATTCTGAAATTATTCCCGGCGCACCGCGGTAATTACCTAATAATTCTGGGATCGATCCACCGACAGAAACGATGCAGCATACAGCGAGAAGGAGAGGACGGCGGAAGGGAAGCGAGAAACAGTCAGACCAGCCCCCTAATTTCCACCCCCGCGAAAGTTCGACCTACTTTCGACTGGGCCAGAGATTACAAAAGGTTCGTTCGCGCGACAGACGTGGCTGAGTTCTCGCGCGGGCTAATTATTCTCCGCTGGATTCGACAGTTCGATTTTTAATTACCGACGTATCGCCCCGACCGCGGTTCATTCGTCATTCACTTTCCAGCGAGGGGAGGGTATCGACGAGCGACCCAATTTTCCGCCTCGCCGGAAAACAAGACTGAACCTTTTATCATCGGGAGAAACGGCTCTTTCCATAAAATTGTTTCGTCCACGAGCGACTGCCGTCCGCACTGCTTCTTTCGACGGGCGTTCGACGTCGAAGGATCTTAATTTCCCACCCTCCCGATGAAGAGGGCAGCTCGTTGGAAGTTAATTGCACGGAAGGAAAAGGAAAGTGCCGGCGAATATAGACGGTGGAACGCGCACGATGGATTTGTCCGGTGCCGGATTATTATCTGTACTTGTGCTTCGTTTTCCAGACAGCACAACTACTCGAAGTTAATCGCTTCGGAAGGATATCCCATGGATAAAAAAAGAAACTATCTGACTGGGGCATCGATAAAATGGCAAGGGAATTTCATCTACTATCGCGACTCTTGGACTCGAGTTATTTCGTATTGTGACTATGTCTGCTTTTTCAGCATTACTTATTCAAGTCGATCGATAAATTGTCTTCTAAATGTTATAGCGCGTATTCTATTTTCTATACTTGTGCATTTGAACACATCCTTTTGTATAGTTACACTTGTCGCGAGTGCATAAATATCCACAGTCCAATAATTATTATATGCGAGTTTCTTTCGATTATCCATAATTATCCGATCTAGTTTTCCGAACGTGGTAACCAAATAACATTTTGTCGCGGTAAAATGAATCGCCTGGCCGAAGCGATGAACGCGGTACGTTTTGAATATTCTCTTTGCCCCGAAGGCCCGCAACAGCCGCGCCTAACTTAACTCCCGCGCATTGTTTTCAAATTTGCAAACGCTACAATCTCCTCTAGCACTGCCAGTAATAATTAATTTCACGGATATCTCCCTTAAAACTGTACGCCGATGTAGAATCTCCAGCGCGAAACTTCGCCGCCCTTCTCTGAATTATAATCGAGCATCGAGGGTACGGGAAAAAATCTTTTGTGAATCTTCCGCAAAAGTTCCGCCACCGACCAAGTTTCCCAAGGAGAAATGACGAAGGGAGGGGGGCCAGGGGTGAAGAGCAGTTTATCTTCCCGGAAGAACTTTTCTCTTGTATGCCGAGGAAATACCCTTTCGATCAAACCGCGCCAACGAACCGCAACAGCGTGAGACCGGTGTTTCTCCATCAAGATTTGTCCCCTTTTCCTTTCTCCTTCGTCCAGAATTGTATCGATTCTTTTTTCACCCCCTGTTACCAGTGGTAACTTGCCGCGTTCAACGCCGTCCGCGATTTTTTTGCGTATCCGAGGTTTCGAAATACCGTGAAAACTTTCGAACAAACCACGACATAATTGAAACGGAGGGAAGACGCCCCGTGGAACAAGGGAACGTTGTCGTGACGGTTACGAGAATTTAAGAGGATTCAAAAGTAGCTGGCTGGAAAGTTGGAAGAGCAAAAACATTTCACGGGGGAGAGTAACGGAATGTTATTCTTGTGCGTTTCGTGTATCGAGGAAAAAGAAAATTAAAAACGTAAGTGGCCGACGCGATCGTTATCGTTCAGAAGGGGATTAATAAAAGTTTCGATCTTTTTGTTGGACCTTCTTCGGTACACAAGCATGGATATAGTCGAGTTAAAAAAGTATCGTAACACATAAGACACATGCTTTTGAGCCAAGGAAAAATCTAGATCTGAGAAACTGCGTAAATTAATTGTCCTCGAATAACTACCTTCGAATTTATAGGTCTTCGATGGAATATCGGCAAACGTTATCCCTTCAGGTACTCCAGTTAATTAAAGTAGAATTAATTTTCAGCCAAAGGGATTCTAGATCAAAGACGAACATACGGGGAGATCCGTGCTCCAGTTCGATCGGAAATGGTCTTTCAAGAAATTCGCTCAGCCCTGGTTGGTCAAATATCGGTCCAAATTCGAATCGAATTTGAAGTTTTCGTCGGTTCGATTCGGTAATCCGATTAATTCACGATCGATTCCTCGCGTTCACTCGCGAATGGATCACCGATCGAGATGGAACGATCGTTAATGTTAGGAACGAGCGACTGTTTTCACGTGCTAGGAGAATTTTTGAACCAAAATAACGACACACCCGCTCGAGAAACATTCTGCGAATGATTCCGAGATCGTTCGAATACGCATCCAAGGACGACAGTTAATCACGTGTTTACCGTTTAACGTTTCTAGGAATCTCGGACCTTTTCAAAATATAAAGTTGTTATTGCGTTCTCTGACGCGCTTGACAGAAAAACCTTCAAAATTTACGAGCCGCGTATTTACAGTTTTTCGATGGTGAGGTGATGAATGTTTACACTAACGGGTCACGCTTAGAGGAAATTTATATTTTGAACTGTTATGGTCTTTTCCTTTAATAATACAAAATTCAGTAACAACTGTTTGAAATCGCGAAAGTAGCGTAATAATAATTTAAGAATTGTGTATCCACGAAAATTAACACGACCGCCGTCTAATTGATGAGCAAAGAATTAAGGGCACAAATATACATGGGTGCCTAAAAATATCGCATCAATTATTGATCAATTTCGAGTTCACAAACAACGATTGAAGTTACAAAAAGAAAAAGGCCATCGAATCTGATTCTACATGGTGGATTCTACTTCACATCCTTCACCATGAATTTTATTTCATCTCTCCATAAAAAGATAATTTCTTGTTTACTTTTATGAACATAACATCGATTAATACTCGAAACGAATAAGTAACTTGCTTAGAGAGCTACTAGACATCTCCAAAGGAAACTATCTCGTGAGAAAGTAGAGATATCATCTCATAAAAGTATCTATTTTTAGATACGTATGTAAAAATGTTTAACGGTAAATGAACAGACTATCAAACATACACAGTTCTCGTAAGATGTCATCGGTGAATTTGATCGAAATTGTACCCATCGTGTACCAGATTGGACCCGTTATGCTACATAGGGTTAACGGCTTCTAAATTTTAGTTACACCTGCGCCAAGTTCAATGGCAAAATAATTCATTAGAACCCTCGTACGTCGCGCAGGTGTACCGGTAGGCCACGTCGCGTTTAGGAGCAGCAAAATGTTCGTCGATAAATCAAAATCATACGTGCTGCCTTCGAGCATTTATTTAGCGATAAACTCAAGTAAACAAGAATATCTATCTTTGAAAATTTGCGTTCCAAAAAGGACCATCTGTGTAATCAACGAACGTAACACAAAACGAACACTCTCACAAGGACGATTAAGTACGATTCTCATAACGTGACTTCAGTAAACTTTAGCGAAATTGTTTCAATCGCATATCGGGCATGTTATGCAACAAAGGGTTAACTCTAGCCTTCCAAAATTCTGTCTACATCCGGGTCTCAAATTTAACGAAAAAATAATTAATCATTGCCCTACCTTTAACGTAGGATTGTCGTTGATTCCGTAGCGTTGGTCCACGTCGCATCTAGGGGCACGTTCTCCGATTGATAACGAAACCTCCGAGGGACGGAGACTGATGCCCGCGAAACTGGTTCACGGGGCGGGACACCGAGCGGCGGGTAACGTCGCCGTGTGGTTTCCTAGTGTGTTCTTGGGTGCGAAACAACATCAACGGTTATCCTGACAGATGCTCCAGAGATTTGTATCGCACTGCTTCCCGCAGCGACACTTTTGCTCATCGACGTACAAACAAGCTGACAACACAGCCAACGATGACACTTCACAGAAAGTTAGCACGGAGTCGTTCGTCGTATCTCGGCCGGTTGGTATCTCGTCCTCGGACAAACGAGAAATCCGCGAGTCGGAATCGGTATGCGAGGGGTTGTATGATAACGCGCCAGAGAGCGGAAGAATCGATCGTAACCCGAGCCAGCACGGGCAAGAACTGACCGGCCTCGTCGAGCTGCCCTTATAGATATAAGACGAGCGGGCGGCGCACGCGCAGAGGTGTACGCGCATGCACGATTCGCGCGGTCGCTCCACTGCGCTTTCACGCTGCGGATCGTGCCTCGGCGGGCTCCGAAGGAAGAGGTGAGCTAAAGATCGACGCTGATTGGTCGCGAGTAGCGGGAATAAGGGATGACGAGGACGGAAAGTCGGTCGTTCGGTCAGAAAGCGACAGTGGTAAGGTGCATGCGGCCGCGCGCCACCGGTGCCGGCTAATGGGTCGGGTGCGCGCAACTTCCGGGGGGCTGTTGGTGGATTATCAAGGGGTCGACGAATGAAAAAGTAATTTACAGCCTGGTCGTTTAATTTCGATCGCTGGGAGCGCCTCACCTCGGTCGCGCGTTTTATGCCTGGTCACGTTCGCCCCGTCTGTTTCTCGGATGATGTTTATCTATCGAGAGGAATTTTTACACCGTCACGCGCCGATAATCGCGCGCTTTAACGCAACGGGGGAAACGACGACGCCGGGAACTTTATTAGACCGGAATTTAACTAAACCGTTTAGGAAACCGACACCTTATTGGTCGCGCCAGCTAAACGGGGATGAACATTTATCAACCCCTTGACTGTAACTGTTCAGAAATCGCTACGAGTATTTGTGAGTATCCGAAGAAACTGTTCAGAGTATAGTGAACTGTTCGAGAAAAAGAAAGAAAATTATTTAAAAGGAATCATTCCGAAGGTCTTTTTTTGTATTCCGAGATCGTTAGTATTCGCAGATTAACGTTACATTATGATAACATTTGATAAGAACTGTAATACCGATTATGTAGATTGAGGATATTTTGATACGAACGTAATAAATATTTCCTAAATGTACGCGGGACACACCGATTCGCACATCCGTACCCGAATGTAAACAAAGCTGTTATCCAGGACGATAAACAATGGTATTTATATTTGCATTTCATCGACAACTCGCAAAGCTACAAATGCTCAAAATGATGAATATTGATTTCAACGCGCAACTCAAATTTTTCGATCGATACTTTTTATATGGTAGGCAAGAAAAATTCTACGATTTAATCGTTAAAACTTCATAAAAACTTGAAAAGGAAATGTTTAAACGTATCATACCCCAGTATTACATATTAATTTGCGTAACAAGAACGAGGGGATACCCTCAGATTTCTATCGTTGAATTTATTCGGTTGTCGCGTGTACCAAGAGCAGTTCACTGTACTTTTACCTCCGTTCTTTCGATTCGAGTATTACAGGTACCTGTTGCTGAAGAATATTTACGTACTACGTCGAAGTCAATGTTCTTTCTCCTCATAAGTGAACGCGAAATTCGAACGTGTTGAGCAACGTTAGACAAGCACGCGTTAGAAACTTAAGGAGAAGTGAAATACGTCGATAATAGTCAGACAGAGTCGATTCTATTTCCAACAGACCCGACAGCATATGCCATAACAGATGTCTAGTAGCTGAAAATAATGATAAAGTATAATTTATTAGGATAAAGGAATTGGAGTTCTTCAGAAAAATGAAAAGTACCGTTCGCTCCATCAGTTCCAGTTATAAAAAGCTACGTTTTAAATTAAAGTTTTAAAACGTAATTTCTCAAATTATCGATTCGTTGCTCTCTATTTTATTGTTCGCTCGAGTACTTTCTGTGTCAATTACGATTCGCGATACGTATTTATGCTCGGCCATTATCCTCAGCAATTTTCTCCCCATAAAAATTGATTGACCGTAAATTGACTTCCATTATCGTCGAACAAGACGTTTCTATATCGCTCGAGTCTTTGTGGAAGTTTCAATGGTTACGCGTCGAAGTGTTCGAAGAACGAAAAGAACGCAATCAAAGATTCTACGGGAAGATTGGACGCCTTTCCAACGACGAATAAACGAGAGAGAAATTGCGGATGACAGGAAAGTTTCAGATTTATCTTTGGGACGAGTCGCGACGGAAGGAACGATCAAAGTCTACTCGAAGTTTGCGAAAATATCCGCGAGCTCCTCGTCCAGTCTTCGTTTCTCATGCTTTAAACCCGTCGAAATAAACACGGGCGAATTCATTTATTATTATACTGTTACGTTGGAGGCAACAGATATTAATTTACAATATTTTGATTTCTAAATGCACTTGGTTATAGGAGTATCTATGGAGCATTGTCTACATTAGATGTGTAACACATTATAACAAAAATTCCTCAAAATTAATAAAACAAAATTTCTATTGTTTATCAACTTTTTCTTAGACACATAACCCAGATCTAACCAAGACCTAAACAAGACCTGATGGTCGATACGACGTTGGCGGAAATGTCGATAGACAGACAGGAAATGGATGTCAAGTACTCGCGTCGTTCTTGTTACGTTCCTATTGCATTTTTTATCAAGGTATAAGAAATATTCTGCAGAAAATAATCTGCAACGGTGCAGAGAATAGAATATTCAATAAATAATAAATATCGCGTTTTAAACAAATGTGCCGCTACGTATCGCGATGGAAAATGAAGATTGTTACCGTCTTGGTTGATGTAAGCTCTCGGGTATTTTGCCTGTACTGATGACCGTCTAAATTAACGTTCGACCCGTTTACGGATGGCCGATTTACTTGTTCAAACGTACACCGAGCGGGCAATACGCTCGAGACGTTTCCGCTCGTCGCGCGTCGCTTTCACCTGTCTACGTTTCCGTTAACGTTTATTTGGTACACCTCCTCGAGGAGCGTGACGGAAAATCGATGGAAGTTAATACGATTAGAAGATCCAGTGCTCGAAGCGAAGAAAAGCAATTACCTCGTAGAATTTAAGCGGACGGTAACGACATCGATAATTAGCGATTGCAAAAGCAATTTCAGTGAAATCTCCTGTGTGTCGATCGTCCCGCGTTTGTTTCGCAATTTTTCGTCGGGAACCCGTGTCATTTGACACGGCAAAAAATAATTGAACGAAGAGAAGCGAATGGGAATATATAAAGGGAAAAGAAATTAGAGGAGATGGAACAGTTTCAAACGACGCGCCGAAACGAGAGTTAATTTTTATTCCGGTCGCGAGTTTATGTTCGCTGCGTCACTTTGTCAAGTCGTTAGCTGGTATCGTTATCGTTCCTTCCGGTTCACTCAGTAGGTGCAATTATTTTTCTTCGGTACCAACGAGGGAGAGGAGACAATCGGTTTCAGGGGGAGGTCGACAAGCGGAGGAAATCAAGCAGGAGGAAAATGGTCCTCCATAGAAGCGACGCGTTACGCCAAATTAATGTCGAGTGCTTCGGTGTGTGCAATCGCCCGCGAAGATAACGAGATTGTTAATTAGCGAGCGAAATTTACCGTCGCGGAAAACTCGAATGCCACGAAACAAAGAGACCCACGAGAGTGGGGAACGGCAAGGCGACAAATGAAAAAACGAAACCGCGCCAATGATTCGCGAAACTCGTTCTTGCTTGTTTCCGCGCTGTCGTTCTTGGCTTCTAATACGCGGAATTATTTTTACATAGGTAACGAATTTCAACTGAGTAGAAGATAAACGACTGTGTTATTCGTTAAATAAAAAATAGAATGTGAATTAAAATATTCGCGATCTTTCGTCCCAATCGATGACATACATGTCAAAATTAAAACTGATTGTTCGAGAATTATTGTTTCAGCTTATGAAAGTATAATAAAGCTAAGATTTCGACTCGAACGCTTGAAAACTTGTAGCAATAAAATATATTACAACATGGTACATAGTACAAGGGTTTACGGGTCAGCGATGGTTCAAATATCCCAGAGTGAACCTTTGAATTTTCGACTGGAGAATTTGATCTAATTTTCGGAAAATATTAACTGTCCCGTTCGTTCTCGGAATGGACGAGTTCAGCATGCAAATTAGAAAAGATGGGAATAGTGTCGGATAAGAGTCCCCTGCTCAAACGTCTCGAAGCAGGAAGAAGAATCATCGGCGAGTGAAAGAGATCCTCGGGGAACGAGATGAAGAGCGTAGATAAACACGCAGTTAATTAGTATGCAAAGTTCTGGGCGTCCAAAGGCAGTCGTCGCAGGGCGCCAGATTAATACGTTCGCTTTAGAAAAATAGATAACAGGCAAACGAATCTTCGCGGAAACGAGCCCGAGTACAAAGTCTCTGTAGCGATGCGTAGATCGCAATTTGCGTTTTATCTCGACGCGATGGGTGGAAAGGGACGGTTGAAAATGGCCGCGAATCTTGGGACATAATACGGGACAATAAATTTTAACGATAAAATCGGGACCCACATCCGCGAGAAAAGTGAAATCTTTGACGCACGGAGAGGAGAGATGAACGAAGAGAGGCGAGGGAGAAGCTGGCGTTCCGCTGTAATATTTTTGTGAAAAGGTGAGAACGGGAAAAAAGATAAGGTACGTGGTGTCGATTTTCCGACGGGCGAGAAAGGGAATCGAGACCGATAGTCGCGTATCAGACGGCAAAAAGGGTAGAGGCAATAAGGCAAATCTAGATATCGACGTGCGAACTCTCCGTGGACCGTACACGGGTATCGCGTTAAGTCGCGCAAATCTGCAGAGAGGGATCCTTGGGACGGGATATCAAAGGCGAAGTTAGCCTTCGGTTTTCGATCGGGGTCGAGACAAATTTCCGAACGTCCTCTCCAACTCTCGGATGATACGATTGCGAGGACAAATATAAAGAAGAAATAGCGATATTTGGAAAAATGAATGTCTGGGGTAGAGAAAAATGTAACCAAGGTCGGGTTGAGATTTTGTGGACCTCCAAGACGGAGACACCATGAATGTGTATGTATATTTATACCATTAATATTTTTTCAAGTTTTTCTGGTTTCGATGGTCGAATCTGAATGAATTGCTCTGTACAGTATTAGCCACTTTCATCGTTCTATATTTTGTATAGATTATAATCGAAACATAAGGTGTGCCAAAATGATAGCCTGTACAAATTTAATCAATAATCTGCTACATCGTACGTATAATATTATTCATTGTCATGATGATGCGATCAATTACTAAATAATATTTTAATTCGGCATCTTTCGTTATCTGTTATTAAAATTAAAATTAAAAGGTGAGGCTATCATTCTGGTGCGTCTCCTTTGTCGATTATTATTCATGAAAAATGTAAAACTTGATAATAATCCGGTCAATACCGCAATATCGTATCTGTCAATTCGAATACATAATTTCCACGATTTATTTGCGCTGTTGATTCAGTGTTCCCAGATGGAGCAACTTTTCACTTGATCCCTGATGGTTTACCAATTGACGGAAGCCTTCGAGCTGTAATGCCTCTTACCCCGGAACGGGCGAAACAACGCGAAAATTGAATGCGAGAGGCAAAGATCTCGAAGGAGAAGTCGAAGCTCGAACGTGTAATGATCGTTCTGAAAAGTCATCGTCGACCGAAGCACCGTTGACCTGGAAACATTGACGAGAGGAGAAAACAAAGAACCGCGGAAGAAGTTCGCGGTGACATCGTTGGCACCGCGACTGCTCTCCGATTAAAAGTTCCGCCGCGACGAAAGTGAAACGGAGAAAGCGCATTCTGGTTGGAATCTCGACAGAGATCGACATCTGAATACCGTGGTCGTTTGTCGAGACAACGCGAGGCTCCCTGTGGGCACGAACTATTCCCTTCATACGATACCGTCTAGACAGCCGTGTATTACTCCGTACGATTGCTTCTCTTGACCTCTCCTCGCCCTCTGCATATGTTCCCTCTATCGACACGATCCATTCATTATCTATGAAATACTTTGTAGTCGCCCGAGAATCCAATACCAATGCGATTCTAAGAGTACATAATCTTAATCGATCTTGGAAACGCCTTGGCCGCGTGTCTGACTATTATTCGGTACTTCTACTTGCATTGATGTTTATCTGCTTATAAACACCGATGGTTGTACTTTATTTTCTATAAATTATATAAATCTTTAAAAACGGCAGAATGCAAATAGTGGGTTAATAAGCAACTTCGGTCGCAGGTAACAAATGCCTGCTAAATGGGAACAAGCGATAATCATCGAAAGATTTATCGTGTAATAATATATTTGAAAAAAAAGTTCAAGTTAAGAAACGGAAGTTATTTATGAATTAGCCAGATATATTATACTGGAGGACAATCGGAAAATGAAATTATAAAAAGGGAGAAACGATGAATGGAAATTGCAATGTGGCTAAATATGGAAAATTTGAAATTTAGTTTTAGTAACTAAGAAGCACGATGTAAATTTTTCACACAAATCTCAATATAATGTCTCCGTTCCACTTATCTGTCTCATTTTTCGTCTCCCGGAAGGTTCTTTCTGTAATAGAAATCGAACCGGTTAATTAAGGGAACCACGCGTTCGTGTTAGCGAACGCGTTACGTTTTATCGCGGACATATTTAACCCTTAACCCCGTGGAGCCGATGGGCTCAACAGCGAGACCTATATCGGGCGCCCGTTGAACACCGTCGGCGTCGTGGGTAATAGCTTTTTTAAATTTGCTGGCCCGCCTCTCGGCTGCGTAGCTGAAAATTCGAAGATAACAATGTACATTATAAGCGCTTTTCCGGGCACGCGGAAATTACGCTCCAAAAAGTGACTAAAAAATCTGTGGCTAATTAAAAACGCGTACTGCATAAACATTTCCCCTAGGAAGGATGACGCATGCAATAACAAAGAGATCTAACGATTGTCTATAACCAAAGATACTTCCACCTTTCTGCATTTAATTACTCGATAGAAGACCTCATCATAACACTACGTCATTTCAATACTGCGATCGTGCCAGCACTGGCGGAAATTTACGTCCCGGAGTTAGCGAGAGGGGCACGCAGTCGCGTGTCACCGTTCATAGGAAGAATCGCATTTCATTATTCGTGAAATTGGCTTAAGGCGGAGATCTCGACGACGATACGTCAGGAATTTAATTGCTGGCTGGTCAGGCTTGTCGGCGTATTAGCCTCTCCGCCGACTCCTAATTTCAATTATTATCCCATTCGTTATTCCCACTCGTACCGCCTCTTTTCGGCTCTCCGTACGCGTCGAAATAAATCGCGGCCACCGTTTAACGTCGATTTATTCCCTCCACTGCGCCCGTGCTCCCCATTTTATGACGTACTCGCAACCGAGACCATAACGACGTTAATATATTGAATCGGGCGAGAACGGGTGATAGAAATGGGCACGAGGCCTTGGGCAAAAATTAATTGGAAATGTACAATAAAATTATTCGACGCGAGCCTCTGGTCTCATCGAAATCGATCGTGGAAACTGGAAACGCTTTGGACGCGTGTCTGACTATTACTAGGTACTACTACTTGCATTGGTGCTTCCAAACACCGATGGTTGTATGGCATTATCAATTTGTCATTCATCTTACTGCCTTGCAGACAATTAGATCCAATTAAAAAGTGTGGTACAAGTACCACTGCCAAGCTGGCATCACTAGAAACAGCGAGCAGTGGCCAGACACGTTAATTCGCGTTTCATCACATCGCACGCGTACCCCGTGAACTTCTTTTCCCAAACAAAGCCTCGTATCACAAAAGTTTATTTTATTTTTAAGATTTACTACGCGTTCTGTACATATACACCCAGCCGTGTTCGTTTACAATTAACAACAGCGTCGAGGAATATCAACGTCACGACTCCTGTTACGAAGGAGGCATTATTCTCCGCACAATTTCACCGGCAATGGGAACAACCCCGGGGGAAATTTGTATGTAACGTTTCAAGGCGAATTATACACGATAATCCAATATAACTTTGAAAATGAAGGAAACAGTTCGTAACGCAAGGGAAAGTATCGCGGGCGAATATCGCAGACTTGGAAGGATACGGATGAAAATCGGACGGCAGTGGTCTGGTGGTTGCTACGGTCGCTAAAACGTGAAAAAACGAGACGACGAGGGGCGGCCAACCGTTAGATGAGGATAATATATTCCTCTCGTCGGGTGTCCTCTATGAATGTTTAAAGCACGGTGCGTTCCTGACGGCACGCAGAAAAAAAACCAGGCGAAGAATAACAAGCGAAGAAAAGAAAAACCGGAAACCTGAGGGAAATATCCGTGAGACACGAGAGAATGAAAAGCAACGCGATTACCTGCTCCGGTAAAAGTCAATGATCCTCTGCCGCGCGGCGTATACAAACACTACCTTTATATTTGATTATACGTGTTAAAACGAACATCGAAATCCGTTCTTTGAGACGCATAAGAGTAAAAGAACACTGGTGAAAAGGAACGAACGCGCACGTGAAAAAGAAGCTGACTATATCTCGCTGTTAATTCACTCTTAATAGTGAACAGTTTTAATGAAAAACTTTAATATTAAACAAAATTAAATTAATTTCATTGAAATTTAATAGCATTCCCGTGTGTATAGAAATTGCACGACTTTTCTGGTAAACCACTCCTGCGATTTGAGGAAAACAGAGGACAACGTACGTACATAAAAGGAAAATAAAAAGCAGGAAATGTTATTGCAAGATGCACGCACATAACGCATCTTATTCCGAGAGACTTTATCCGTCCCCGTTGGTCTCTTTGTTTCCTTCTTTCTCGCCGTTACAATCGCGTTGTTTTCCGCGGTACCGCTACGAAGAAACGAATAAGCAAGCTGACGTCGAGAAATTCGACCAGAGCGATATTACACATTTACCGGATGGGGAACGCTCGAGACCGACCGGTTGCATGAAAAATATTGAATGTAATCCGTGACTTTCGATTCACCTGGAACAGCATCTTCATTTGCTGAGTATTTTTGGGTAAATGAAAAAGGAGAAATTATGCGTTTAACTTTCCAAAACAAACGTTGAACTTCATGATGTCAATTGACCAAAAAAAAACCAACGTGATATCAAATCTACGCTGATATGAAAATGCAGAAATTATCTTGCTGGAAATTCCACTTTTAAAAAATATAAATTTTTATTTTTATACGCGAGGAAGACCACTTAGATTACCATTGCATGATGTCACGTTAAAAAGAATTTAACGAGAGCGCTTAATTCCCTGAGAGTGAAATTTACAGTACGAGGATTATCGCCATATTCCTACAGATTTCCATTTAAAAAACTACAATCGCTCCATACCGATTAATAATACTAATTTTACTTCAACGCACTCTAATTTCATTATTACGTTAAAACTTGTCTCCTAGCCGACAGGAAATATCAGTTTCCGTTGGGATCGCAGCCCCGCGTTGTTATTATTCCTATAACAGAACTGATACCATCTGGATTTCAAAACGACAGAAATCCCTGCGAAGGAAGCTCGATCTCGAGTGATAAATGCTGTTTAATAAAAGTATTTCTCGTTCGGCGTGATTTACGTTCCGGCAGAAAACACGCGCCCGGAATATTGCGTGCGACGTATTATAAAATCGGACAAATGCGAGCCCGTGGGATTTGTAAAGAGAAACCCGTGAACGGAACACGTGTTGAGCGACGTAATTTTAATCAGACAATATAAACCATCGTCGATGTTGTCAATAATTGAATAACCGTAGAATATTTTTGTTATTTGAAACGTTGGAAGAACAGTTTTATATTTCAATTTATTCGCCAGTTAGCGAATCCTCCATTCTCGATTCCTCTCATAATGGCGCGTATTGTTAACCCTTTGAATACGAAGGGCGTATATACAGACTATTCACACAAAGTTCCATTTAAATCAGAATTTTCCGATTCGAAAGTTTCTCTTGTTTGACTTTATTTTTAGTTGATCTAAACTATAGACAATTGAGCTAAAGGATTCAACGTTTCAACAGGAAACAGACAGTAGAGCAGACATGTTAAACGTATTTTGCCTCGGGGGTCAAATTGTATTATGTTAACTGGTGCGTCGATTTCGAACAGCGATAAGATACATTTAGATCATTCGGGTAACAAAACAATTATACAGCAGAAGAAACTCACACAATTTGCAATAAACGCGGTAGAACCTTCGAAATACTCTGGAACCCTTATGAGACATATCGAGTACACGTCTCAGTTTTCCCGACCGTGTGCAGTTTCTGTCCTCGAGATAACGACTCTTAATATACTGTGATCATCTCAAAGAAGACTCCCCTTTCGCGACCTGGATGATATTGGTCACCTCTTTGTATTCTCCGCAAGTTCCCCGTAGGGATGCTTTCATTCCGCTGTAACCTAAAGGTTTTACAGCGGTACCTTCCGCGGTAACCTGGAAGCCAGTTTCGCTGGCTCCTTTCATCCCGTTCGTTATAAGTAAACGAATTCTGCCCCGAAGGGCGGTCAAAGACCTTCCGCGTCCGCGAACGGCCACCATAAGACAAATTTAATTTGTCCGAGCACCGGAGGATCGGGAAGACAACGGATCGCCTCGAAACCCTTAGACGAAGCGTATTTCAAAAAGAAAAATTCAGGGACGCCTAGGTAAAGGAGAATCGAGAGGCGGGGATTGTCTTTGCATTGAAAAGCAAATATTCGCGGAAATTCGACTTTGAATCAATCCTTTGGTTTCAGTCGAACGATATTTTATCTGAGGCGCGGTAAGAGTATTTCCCGAATAACATTATTGAAAATCCTCTCGTAGCCGATGGACAAGTTTTACCTAAGTCTACACAGGGTGGATCGAAAGTGCCGAGAGTGGCCCCTCCGGTAAAAATGGAAATACATTAATAACTTTTAAATTAACGTCTCGAAAGTATAGCGTTAAAGATTCGAGATTTCAAGGAAGTTACCAAATATTGGATCAAACAATTTATTACTTTTTCCCTAGTTTTTTCGCTTGTAGGGAAAAAGAAAAACGAGGTTGAGTTTCTGGAGAAATTGAAAGGAAAACAGTGGCAAAGAAATGGGAAAACGAAAGGCAAAGGCGAATCGTTTGTCGAGGCTGACGCGATTAGGTGAATTCGAAGACCAGAGGGAAATACATAGAGGATAGAGAATGCAACGCGGGAAGGGGATGGAGTGCGGTAAAGTGGTACTCTCGGCGTAGCCCGCGCAAGAGGGTGCAGAGGGTTCGAAATCTTGGCTCCCGCTTCGAGTCGTTCGGATTTAACGGCGTGTTGGGAGCGGATTAAGTCGTGGCTCGGTTATTCGAGCGATTTCTCCTGCGCTTACCACCCCTCTCTCAATCCATAATCGACGACTATCGAAATCCGAGTTCATTCGTGAATATTTCAAAATATTGCCCCATCGTGTTCGGAAATATCAAGAGATTTCGTCTGCGCTTTGCTAATTAAACATGTTTGATTTATGAAAGAGCCTTTCACGGAACGCGGTGGATTTTGGAAGCCTAACTGCAAAGCGGGGAACGCGACACCGCGACGAGTAAACAAGTAAAAAGGAAATTCAGGGGTGGAGGAAGTTGGAACGCGAACGAGAGTGTCGCGAAGAGGGTGGAATAAATATTTTTCGCCTGGTACACCGTAATCTAGCAGCGTAACGGGACAGAGAGGCGGGCAGGCTCGTTTTAAAGTATCAAGAAAGAAAATAGGGGTGAGAAGTACAAACTTCGTTAGGGCGAAAGTTCGAGGGAGCGGAGCAAAGGTTTACGAGACAGTCATCGGGGTGGAAAAAATGCCGCGCGCTTTGTCACAACCCTAAAGCTCGTATTAGATGATCAAAGCATCCGTGGAGGACGCGACCAGGAACTTACTTTACTTTTTTTTTTTTGTTATCCTCCCAGGGTCGCGTGCGCGCAAACTCGTCTACCGAGTTAACGAGAGGATCAAACGATATTCCGTTTGACGTACGACTTGGACGTGACTAGCTTCTCGAAGACGGAGATCATAGCCAAGACGTGGAATCATTTTTTTACTTCCTGCAGGAGGAAATGTTTCAGGGAACGTTGGTGTAGTTGCAGTTGCCATAGGGTGATAAAAAGGAAATAAAACCACAGTGGCAGCGATGGCTGCCACTTTTATCGGCGATGTATTAAACGTGGTATTGTTTCGACCGTTCATGACGAGACTGACCAAATACCCGGCAAGAGAGGGGGTCAAAACCATTCTAAAATAATTTGTTCTTCTCTGACGTAAGTGTACTTCTTCGTGTCATTATGGTTATTCAAATTGAATCGTACAGAAATGAAGAGTTGACCAGCAGGTCTGACTAGTAACAGCATGATCTCCTAGATTATATTAAAGGATATAGAATTATACATTATGGAATCCCATAGTATATATATAATATAGAATTCAATAGTATAATCGTGGAGATTAGCACGGGTTGGTGACAGGAATTTTCATTAAGAAATTAAAAAGATTAATTACGTAGGTGATGCATAGTAAAAATAAATTTGGATAGAATTCGTGAATTTGGCGGGGTAAGAAATTCAATACTACAATAAATGATAAATTATCGAGTCTTCAATAGTCTCGACACAAAATTTTAATTATGTTGAAATTTTCCGTCATTTTTATAACAATGAAAAAAATTAAAAATGACTTTCTAGTTTAATACTTGTACAATGCAATGTACTTCAATGTAAATAAAATCTTGTTATCGCTTCAATAAAAATTCTTGAAAAATGAAAATTCGGACGGAGAGAGTGGTGTAACCCCTTAATGATACAATAAAATAAATGTAATAGAGGTTCAAGGAAATCCGTAAGCGATTTTCCCCACTCCTTCGAGCTGAAATTTACGGTAATTTACGATAAGAAGTAGTGTTGCGAAGCGTGCAAACGAAAGCGAGCCACTCGGCGGGATTCGAGGCCGATGAGGGCAACCGGGGAAGGGCGGACGATAATAAGGAGTAATCGAAAACAGTAGGAAACTCTGATTGCGAGCGATTTGGCTGTCTACTCGAAAACACTTTCCGAGGAACGCCAGGCAGCTGGCGGAGGAACGCTCGGTTGAAAGTTCGCCGGTAAACTCGCCGGAGATTTGCCAGTGGCGGATAAACTTTTTAAGGAGATCGTTCGCATCTCCCTTAACTTTCCTCTTTCACGCGCCCCCTGGTCCCGCAGTAAATATTTGCATATATCATAAGCCAAGGGACAAGAAACAAACGTCGCTTGCTTGCAACTCGGTACGGAGCTGATCTTCCATCCTGGAATTTGGTTATAACTCGACCGATCGAGATTAAATTCGGAAATTTTATTTATCCGCAGAGTTCGGGAAAATAATCTGGTACAAATGTGCATATGTCTAGGAATGATAATTTCATTCGTTGCATGGCGTCGACGAGTGGAAGGGATGATCGCCGAGCAACAAGTTATGTTGGGGTAGCGAGGGTAGAGCTATTATTCTTCAAGTTGGTTACTCTGATGGCTGCGGTAATGTTTAAGCTTAATTTCTTACAATCGTCGAGTTCTATAAAATTTCTGCTTCATTTTAGCGACTTTAACAAAAATTGATCGGTAAGTTTCCAACCAGAACTGAGTGCATATCCTCGAAAAGCAACTTCAAATAACGATACTTTAAATAATTTTGTCGCGTTATTTTATTCACGTGCTCAGAATAGTATAGCTTTCACGCCATGTTCCTTATTCTCATCAATGTATAGATTATGACCCCTGTTAATTTCATTTCCATTCGTTCCGTTGAAGTTCTCAAAATTCTAGTCTTTCTCCCGCAATAAGCTTAAAACTTTGAACGCCGCATCACGAATCTGTCGTGCTGGTTACTCCAGTCTTTGTATTCTATATTCGTCTCATCATCTTCCATCTGTTCCTCGGAAACTCCTCTTGTCCTGTCTCGCGCAATCTCGCTCTTCGATTATTGCGACATTGTATACGAGGTCCTTGTCTTTCCTCTCGACTCGCCTTCTGCGAACAACGTGTCCAAAATTCTTGTCTCCGGTTCGTACACAATGGTCTTAAATTTGATCGCATCTCTTCCCTCTTTGGAAAGTCAGGCTGACTCGGCACGAAGCAGAGACGGATCTTCCACCTTTTGCCGCCTCATCTACGAGACCCTTGACACCGTTCCTCCTTCTTAGTTATTCTTAGTCTCAAGTTTCGTCCTATTCACAGACATATATTTTTGTTACGTTTCGCCATAAGGCAAAACTTTCTGAGAGTATTTAAGAGGGAACAAGTTGTTAACTCCTTGACGTACAAATAAAACGGAACTTTTTAGTCGTCTCAACGTCAGCTCCAGTCAAACTCGTCAAAGTCTACATTGACACACGAAACGAATAGAAACTCGTTATTGTATGTCAAAGGGTTAAGCCGTTGTCGAGAATATTCCTCGAAAATTTAAATACATATTTTATTCTACAGTAACTCTACAGTATATCTAGCAAATGTGGACGTCTTCTAATAAAATAATTTGTGTCGTTTTAAAATTCGTATAGCAGCTGTTACGCGCTTCGAAGTTGGCAACTATTGTTCTAAAGTAACGATACCCAGTTCACGCGTGGGGCTACTATAGCTGCGAATATGAAAAGGGGTCGAACGACCATGTTTTAAGAAATTGAAACATACGCGATATAGTAAAAAGGGAGATAGCCCGGGTGTGTCATTCGCGAATCCGGGTCGGCGTCTTCTTTCCATCGACGCCGTCCTACTTCTCCGATCTGCCGTTTTGCTCTTTTTCGGCGCACCTTGGCGCTGGGAATCCCCAGTTTTCGGTAACAAGCGGCAGGGTGGAAACGATTAAAGTTGCTTCCCAATGGGAAAGAGTCGTTTGTTGCCGTTTGTCGTCGGTCTTCGCGAAGAAGGATACGGAATTGAGGAAATTCGGAGTGGAAGGGGGTCGGTTACGGACCGAGAGAGATTCTAAGGGCGGGAACGAAAGAAGTCTCTTTGCTTTTACGGACGATCCCCTCCTAAGAATTTAACCGGAATTCGATTCGAAAGTTTCCGCGCGAACGCCAATTTCGTTTGTGCTCCGTTTCTCCTCGCCTCTCCGCGAGTCGTAGCGAGTCGTCGAGCGGAATGAATAACGCGTCGGGGCGTCGGAACTTTATCTAAAAAGCGACGTCGAGGAGATTCCACGGCGAAACAGGCAATATCGACGTCGATGGCTTCGTTAACGCGCTCGAAACGATTCCTATCGGTCCTCGATCGAGATTGAAAATCGCCCAGGAAGGAAACGACGAAGGAAACAAAACACGGGGGGAAAAACAGTATCTTTCGTGAGTAGATGAAAAAGGGATGAAACGAATGGGAACAGTAGCGAGACAGTGTTTGCGGTAGCGAAGGATCGCGATGAAATTGATTGAAATAATACCCGCGCACGGAATGAGCTACGTTGTAATTCAGACGAATTGAAAAACAGTTGAAATCCGTTCCAAACGGATGCCACGCGGAAATGGGATCCGGTGGACCAGTGGTTCTTAAGCTTTCCCACCCTTTAGAATCACCCTCTCTCAAATCAATGTTTTATCTGCGTAATGTAAAACAAAACTTCTCTGCAGTATAATGCTTAGAAAGACATAAGTTATTAACTAATATTGGATATTTTTAATTTCAACTCCACTTAGGTTAAGCGCTCCCTTATCGCTCGTATATAGTTAGTCGGGCCAAGGAACCTTGTAATCTCTTAGTACAAAACGAAATACTGATTTCAGTGCATTGAACTGAAAGTTTTATTGTAGTCTAATCTTCGAAAAGCGTTTAAAGGTAAAATCGATAATCTTAGGTATGCAAGGAAGGTGAATACTTAAAGCCTCCTCGTTCACTGACCTCCAGGAATCTATCTACGAATTGATCTATCCGAGGTTAAGAACCACTGTGACGGGCGAATTTTGCCGCAGCAATCGCGAAATCGCCATCAACGATTCGAGTCGGGCCGACGTTAATATCGGGACAAAGAATAATCGATACGGGCCGTGATGCTTTTACACAGAGCGGCATTAATTTCGCGTAATGCCCACGTCGTCGGATCGGAAACGAGGAAATCGATGCCTCGCTGTCGATGTTTATCGCGCGGTCTCGATCGTTTTACGCCCGTCCTCGAATTATCGCCGGCACAATTAGAACCGGCGTTCGTAATTAGCCACCAAAACCGGCTCATGCTTTAATCTCCTATATCTCACCGGCCGAATCCCGAAAACGCGTTCTTTCGAACGGATTCGAGCAACGTTTTCATTCAAAGAATATTTCACAGAATATTAGATACATATATCCAATTGAATATCAGATTTAAAATTATAAATATGTAGAAACCTTTTCATAGCCTGCTTCTCTAAATCAAAACCTTTCGTAACTACATCTCGTGTTATGAACATGTACGTATCTCGCACTAATAATTTTGCAGTCTCCAAGAAGCTAAATTCATCAGAATTAAAACTATATGCAAATTTTATAAAATCCATTTCTACACGAACAAATTGAAATTGGAACATGTACGCATACCAGATAAGGCGCCAAGCCGAACCAGTCAGACCATCATTGAATATAAAATAAAGGCACGGGAGAGAGAAAAATAATTACCCGTCTCGAGTTTAACACCTGTCGCCGCCTCCCGCGTTGTTCGCGGTTTAAATAGCGGCGAAGCGTTTGAGCGAACCCCCTACAGTTTCACACGGAGCTCTATCGAACGCGTTACGATAATTTTCCAAGTGCGCGGCGCAAAATTTAGCGCGGATATACCGAATCGTATCGCGTTATCGAGGATGCTCAATTAAGCGAGCGTACGCCCCGGTTTCTATAAAGGGTGAATCCAGCAGGATCTAATGCTACCGTTTTCGAGGGTAATTTATGACCAGCTATTGTACTTTGAATGGGGCTTTCCCTTTATCATAGAGCGGGACTGAAACAAACGGCATAGACGGAAAGAGCAAGAGATAGTACCGCGGGACGCAACGACAGAGG
The DNA here is from genome assembly GCF_026283585.1 of Hylaeus volcanicus. NCBI lineage: Eukaryota > Metazoa > Arthropoda > Insecta > Hymenoptera > Colletidae > Hylaeus > Hylaeus volcanicus. The sequence continues at coordinate 9,062,719 of NC_071983.1, read as the reverse complement.
GAGGGCCTCGACAGGGGTATGAGAGGGTGAAACGAGAGCGAAGCGGTGGAAACGAGACGGGTTGATAAACTGGAGAGCCCAAGAAAGAAAGAACACGTGCAAATGAGAAGAGAACCCGAAGGGAGAAGGAAGAGAAACAAACCTTCGCGAAGGCAAGGCCAGCAAGAGGAAGCGAAAGAACAATCCCAAATAGCCCCGGGGCGTAACAAAGGGGGTGGCTCTCGTAGCTGGCTGGTTTCGCCTGGCAAGTTGGTAGCGTCGCATATTGTTTCCTATTCAACTGTTTCACAGCCTCTGGCTTTTTCCAGTTCTCTCCTCCACCTTTCTCTTTCCGTGTTCTCCAGCACCGCGCGCAACCTGCAATCCGTTCTCCGTCCGAGATGGTCTTCCCTCGTTCGTCCGTTTCCTCGTTCATCTCTCTCTTTTCTTTTTTTTTTTTTCGTCGAAAGAAAAACAGCGTTCTAGTTGATGTTTGGAATTAATTTCAAGAGAAGCTAGTATACGGAGAGCCTTGTCTAAGTATCTTCTTCGCTTGCGGGGATACAAAATATACATTGTATGTATATTTACATTATACAGGTATCAGATAGCATATTTCGCCCTCGAAGATTGTGCTCTTCCTTACATAACAAACAGGTCAAAACATTAATAAATAGACTCTTGGAGTCGTCTAGATCTTAAAGCTGAAGCTTCAAATTCATGTGTGGCTCACCCATGCCGTCCAATTCCCGTTAAAATATCCAAGCACCTGTCCGACCTGTGTTCAGACGTTTCCCTCGCAGAATGCAAGACCTACCGGTAGCCATATATTACACGGATATTCCTAAAAGCATCGAGCATCCCCGCGTAACGCCCGAGAATCGTGATATTAAGATTGTGAGCAGCATTCGTACACGTTCCACGGGACACACAGTCGATGCACACGATATCCGTGCAGCGTGCATAATGTATCCAACCTCCTCTTTCCCTTGGCACGGCTCTATCTACCAAGGCTAGGCACGGTTTCTCACGGTTCCGCTTCAGCCCGTTCTCTTCGATGAAACACATCACCGAGACGTACTCGCAACTACGTTTCGCGCATCATCCTTTCCCACCATTTTTAATATTACGTCCGTGAAAAGAAGTATATCCATATGTCTCCGTATTCTCCCTTTCTCTTCATTACCGCGCTCCCTCATAAAGGAAATTTTACAACGCCGCCCTTGCAATGTGTTTTCATCCTCATTCAAGTTCCAACACCTTTCCTCCATCACGGTCCTTTAAATCTCTATCGCGTTATTCACCCAATTGGGGTTCACAGATCCTGCGAGTGCTAGTTAAGAGCGGACGTATAAATATCCAAGAAATCATTTATTTTTCGATGTGGTCCACTGTATTCCACTTCCTCGTTAAACTTTAGGCTAAACACAAAGTCAACATCTCGATTTCTTGCCGCGAAACGCGATAACCATAAATATAGAAACGCTTAATAAAACTCGATTCGCTCTTTTCGTTCCTCGTTGCGATCAGCGAGAAACGCTTTCTCATAAGTGGCTCTTTCATTCGTTGGTCCGTAAACTCGCCGCGGCTCGAGGGGATTACGTTTCCACCAAGGCCCGAACGACTCGCGTTTCAGAACGGAAAACGCGTAAAATGCTAAGATTACCGACTGGTAGCTTTACGCGTCGATTTCGTCGAACCGGCCGAGGAATTATCGACTCGACGTAAAATTCGAAAATCCATCCGCGACTCGCCTCGGGCTCTTGGCGTATCGTTTGAAGTCATCTACATCAGCGACGTTGTGGAGTTTCCCTTTCGTCGTGATTCGATGTTGGGAAGTGAGTATCATGTTTCTCTATACCGTGAAAATATTAGATCGTTGGAGAATAAAACGTTGGGAATCATTACATAGGTAGCACAATACTTCGAATTTTCATCTTTGTATACGTTAATCTTCAGTGGTGTTTAAATTATTTCTAATTGTAGTCGATATCGATTCCTTCACCTCACAGTATCGTGTACGCGAGGGTTGAATTTCGTTCGACCGTTCGCCACGATACTTAGGCTTTTCATCCCCCCATTTTGCTTCAACTATCGAGGTTCCACTCCGACATCGCCGCTTTTCATAAATTCGCCCTTTGCACGCTGGTTTTAGAAACGCCGCGCGCACTTTCAGCCCCCGATGATCATAGGCTCGTATTTCAAGCATTTAGCTGGACTGATCACCGCCCTTCAAAGAGTTATAGCGTTAATCCTAGAGTAATATTTCACCGTGGAAATCTCGGTGATATTTTCCAGCGGCGGTAACGCGGAGGATGACGAATGGCGCTGACTGCCAGGCACGGTTAATTGTCGGCTTTGTAGTTGTAACCTGGTTATTACGGTACACGGTGGAGTTTCCACGACGGCGACACGTCGAGGACGTCGACAAGGACCGCGACAACAACGAGGGTTCTTCGTATTACTTTAGGACTCCGTTTCCACTGTCGCGCGCCGAGAGTCGAGATACGATGGTTAACAGGCACGGGCGAAATTTTCGTCGAATAATAAATAATCGCTGAAACTAACGATGATACGAATAATTTCAATATGTAAAGGTGGTGAGTGAGTGGAATCATGTAACAGATCATCCCTTAGACTTTATTTATCGAGGTTATTAACCCCTTGCGATGTTTTTTTTTTTTTTTTTAAGGAACTGTTCACAAAGTTAACATTAAGATATTTCTGTTTTCATTGATGATGTTTATATAAATGTGGGCACTGTATCATTTGTGATGGAACAGGTTAATAAAAATGGGTAACAGGACTTTTCATTAACCTCTTCACGTTCTTGATCACATATGTGGACGTTTAGTTTTTTTATAATTATGATTACTGTCAATAATAAAAAGAACAAAAATTTGATAATAACAAAAAGAATCGACCTGAAGGGTTAAGGGATTAAAAGAATGAATCCCAGAGGTGAGGCGATAATGAAAATAAATCTGAATAGGATTAGTGAATTTAACGAGGTTAACGAATTAAATACTACCGCGCATATTATATCATCTGATCTTCAATAGCCTCGAGACCAAATTTTAGCTTTGTAGAAATTTTCACGAGTTTTAGCTTGACAATTAACGTGTTAATAATGTAATGATAATAACGAATGAAAATTGAAGAATATCATCTTCGGACTACCAGACTAATGCAGAAGCCTCTGAAAGATAGAGGAGTCTCCCTCGATCTCTGAAATTAAGGATATATGACGCGCCTGGTCCGCGGACGTGCCATTTATCCTTGAGCCTGCCGCAAATAAATAAGCAAAACGCTGCGCGCGAGCCAGAGAGTAATTAAACAGAATGTCGCAGGAGAAACGTCCCCGAAATTCATAAAATCAGATAAACCCCGATCTGGACTAACACGAAGAGAACGTACCAGAATTCTCTATCCACCCGCGTGTCCACTGGCGAGCAGAGGTCGGGAAGAAAACAAAAAAAATGGTCCTCGAATATGAAGATCTCGGCGCGAAATTAGCGGTGGAGTTTCCCAAGGGGGGAAGGGGGGAATGAAAAAGGTAATCTGCTTTATCGCGATGCGAAAGCGCGAAAACTCTACCGCGTATTCATGCTCGACGTCCTCCTTGAACGCTACCGAGTCTGAAGAGTAAATGGCAAAGGTTTACGGCCTGCCGTTTATTTTTCTGTGTTTTGTTTTTCTTTTCTAAAACATTCAAGCTCCTCGAGCGTGACAGGACGTGGACGAAATACGAGCGAGTGAAATATGAAAATGCGCGAGACACGGCAACACGGGAGGGTGCTCGTTTCAAATTTAATAACGAGTGTTGTTCTTCTGGGGTCCGCTCAGACGGTCTACTACCGTCTCCCGAGCCTTTTCCGGGCGCAGTATCGATGAAATGCAGATCCTTATCGATGCAGCCTCTCCAGAGGGGTTCATTAATAATGAAAAGTTTGATCGCGTCGACGATCGCGATCGCTGTTTCGTTTTCATTTCGCTGGAAAATAAGGTTTTCCATTAACATGGTAAACACGGCAAGATTGCTGCCTCGTGCGCGTTATGGCGAATTCACGTACAACGCGTCGTGAACGTAGGCGTATATCCGGAATTCCATTTTAAATTTGGGAATCTTTTGTATCGTGTCCTGATGGCTATATCTTTTCCTCAAACTTCGAAACGAATTACTAAACGAAGAAAAGTTAAATACGAACGCAAAAATTAACGAAAACAACTGCTAGCATCGAAACATGTACCCCCATGAAATCAAGTAAGATACATGAAAAATTCAAGTTAGATCTATCTACTAAAATACCTTTTTCTGTAAACGATATTCAGCATTTTTCATTGACTCTAATTTAAAGCTTTGTATTACGACAAACGACGTCGTACGAAGTTTTCTAAACGAATGCTATCTTATTATAAATAAAACTATCTAAGGTTCCATATGAACAAAATCAATTTGTTTTGTCTAAATCTCTCCCATGTGTCCCAAATACTAAAAGTCGTTTACAGAAGGAATTATTTTAGCAGATGGATCCAACTTGAGTACGTCGGGACTTCCGGGGTAATTGCGTTGTCCCGTTGAAGCGGAACTAAAGCGGGTGTCATGGCAGTTGGCACGTATCCCACGGAAGAGGAAGAATCGCTGGATGGGGCTTTTTTGTTCGCGTTTTCGAATAGTCGAACATTTCGAAGGCGGAGAGCCACCGGCTCGCCGTTTAATTCGTGCCTTCATTTTCTCCGTTTTTTCATTTCTCTTCCGCCCTCCTCTCGTTCACCTCGTCCACGCTTTTTTCTTTCGTCCGATACGTTCGTTCTTGATATATACTTCCTTGTCTATCCTCAGGCTGAATATTCCATCCTGGTTTCTAGTCCAAAATCAAGAGTCCGCGTTGTTCTCTCGTTCCTTGCAATTACTTCGCGTTCTTTCTTCGACTTGATTGTTCGCACAACCTCAAGCACGATGCCTCTTCGAAATGTAAAACGGAAACATCGAGTAAAATTTTGTTGAGTCCATTCTCTGCTAAAACAATCTTGAACGTGGATCTCTACGTGCTTCGTTAAGTCTTTATTTAATCTATTAACGAGTGATATCACTATACTACAGTGAACGCGGTTACGAGTAGTTCAATTACCTTAAAGAATAATTCTAAAAAAATACGAGAAACTGATATCGCAATAAAAATGCAAAGTATCTGCAATGTTTTACGTCGAAAACACAGATACAAAGTATTATAAATTGAATTCGTTCAGCATACGAGTATAGGGGCAGTAAAAAGAAATTTATGAAAGTTAACATCGCCTCGCAACACCTATAATGTATTTTACGTTAACTTTCCCCGCGATAATAAATGAAACTTATCCGCTGGACTAATATAGTACTCGTGCTGCCACCTGTTGGCGATACGCGTAAACGACGCGTGTTTACAAGTTCCAGATCCAGAGCGACATGAAACACTGTTGCCAATTTGGGATTTTGCCCCTAGATTTTTTAGGGGATTAAATTTTTTGCAACACTGACATGAAATCACACAAGACTGAACAGACTTCGTTTAGACGATAGTGGACGAATTTTGAAAATAATTTTTTTATGATTTAAGTATAACTATATAAAAGAGGATGGCGTTTTATGATAACGAGCATTGGCTCCTATCGCACATTCGAGACAGTTTTTTACTGACTGACAACACAGGTACATTGTAAATTCTATTTAGGTTACCTAGTCGGGATTTTTAATGCACTCGTTATATTAACAAGTGAAGAAAGGTGATTAGTACTGTTCTTTTAAAGGTCAGTGTGAAGTAGTGATGGTCGGAGAAGATCTTCCTAAACAACTAAAAACAAATGGAGTGCTGCAGTGTTATCCTGGCATGGAAGAAAGCGACGACGAAGACCTCGATGCTCTTGTAGAATCGTATGACATACAAATGGGTAACTTTACTTTGAAAAAATGCACGCATAAAATGATGAAACATGGTCCTAAATATTTTCAACGATGTATGACATCTTTATTGTAGATATGGAATATTCTCACAGAGAACGTTCTAACATTGCTAAAAGATTAGAGAAAATGGATCTCGAAAGAAAAAAAGCTGCCAAAGTGAATATAAAATGGAAAACTAATCCTGCCATATCCATTAGCCAACAGACAGAATTATTCCAAAGAAAAGACTTTCGTAAAAAGACTGGCCAACTTAAAAGACGCTCCCTTTTATCTGATCAGCTTCAAAAATGTCCAAATATACCACAAAATCTATTCATAGAGTATGCTAAGTTTGATGGTAGCGTACGTATCAATAAGTTTCATAAACTTACCATGGAATTACCGACTCTGTTATCTATGTAAAATATATTGCAGGCTCAAGTAGATATTCCTATTAGAAAGTACAGAATTTTTATGTGTATGTTACCTAAAAATCAGAGAATGTATCCCCTTCAAGTAGTTGTAATCGCTACCGCAAAAGTGTTGGAATTTATCGGATTAATTTGCTATAAATATGCAACAGAACATCCGGATCATTCTTTAAAGTACAAACTTTTTATAAATTACGATTATCATTCGTAAAATTTATTGCTTCGAAACATGTCGGTACCCTAATGATTTTAGGGAAGATATTACGAGATACGGGCTGTACTTCACCGAAGATGACGGAGAAGTCGATTGGGATTTACCTTGTTTAGATCCCAGAGAAACAATTTCTAAATTTGAATTTACGACGCTAGGTCTAACGGAGATGAAACCAAGCGATAGAGCACGACACATTACGCTTATGCGTGTCGAAATAAAAGACGAAGAAGATTTCCTAAAAGGTCAAAATAAAGAACAAGAGGAAGTTGCAAAGGATTTGGCGAAAATGGAAGGACATACAACTGCCATGGAAGCACCATTATACCAATCCTACAGGTACTTTTTCATTGTACTTATATCGTTGACTTTCGGCAATAATTCGTCGCCAATGCGAATGTAATTTTCACAGGGTATACATAATCAACAAAGTCAGAACAAAGACTGAAATTTACATAGGAATATCGGGTGAAAAAATCGAAATTAATCCGATAATAACTGGAAAAGGTGCTGGACGGTTTTGGAACAGGCAACGAGCCGTTAGTTATCAAATAGACAATATTGCCTGGTGCGAAGTAACGGAAACAAAGGGATCAAAGACGATTTTTACATTAGTTTATACTCCCTATTCTTCTTCTTCCGAAACTATTTTAGGTTTGTTTTGGTACATAATTTATATGGTAAATTGCAAACGAATTCCCTAACATTAAAAATACTGTCATTTTACAGGGTCATCTGGGCAGTTTAAAACTCACGAATTCGAAGCTGATTCGATAACTGCTGAAGAGATTGTTAAAAAAATAAATCATATCCTTGAATTACATACCAGTACATCGAGAAGAGAATACTTGTCACAAAAGGAGAGGAAAGCCACAAGGCGTAAGAGCTTTCATTTGCACAGATGACAACTCTATTGGTTTCTATATTCTATCTTAAATTATTTAAAACATTAATTGTGTTGATGCAATCAGGATTAAAACAAATGTTTGCTTCTTAATAAGTCTTACAAATTTTTTGAACCAAAGGAGTATCCAATGTCTTTACTTTTTCCTATATAAAAACAAACATTTGTTCTTTTCGTTGTATGTAAATATATTTATTTTATTATATGTTACAATAAAAAATAGAAAATTTATATGCGAACTATTTAATTTTACCTTAACCTATTTTACCTATGCCATGATGTATGTTAATTTTATGATTCGGATGTTTCAATGATTTTGTCTGTAACTTTCCTTAGTCTTTTTTCCATTTGTAAAATAAATCTTTCATTTAATTCATATATCATCTGATTTAGCAGTGATATTTTTGAAGTTGTAACTGTTAATTTTTGATTATTTTTACAGATTAACATATAATTTGGACGAGCTGTAACGAAAGCTTTTTCAGAATCTGACAAAATACTTAGATCTAAAGGCTGTCCCCCTTCAGTATCTAAGTATAACTTTTGCTTTTTCAGTTTTCTTCGTTCAGCTTTTCTCTGTTTATATGTTTCTATCCACTCTTTCCTCTCCTCTCTGAGGCTCTTTATATATTCCTCTAAATTAAAAGCTGTCTCTTGTTGAATTTTGGACGGACACTCTGTTGTATCACCACTGTCCACAGACTTTTCACCTTGTATGTGTTGTGCACCTTCAAAACGATGATTTAAAAATAATCGACGATAGGATAATCTTACAGTAATCCAAAATGTAACTGAATACATTCACATTCTCATTCACGACACAGATCTCACTACACGACATACTTTTGGAAATAATTTGTCATTTATACAAGAGAAAGACCAAAATTAAAACATAAATAAAGAGTAAGTTGAAACTAACCTTCATACGCGTCAAATGTACTCATACGACTCTGGAACACCAACGATCGACGTTTGTAAACGGCTTTTTCCTCTTGTAATACTTTTTCCGAGTTTGATACATCCGACTGATTTAAATTATCCATTTTGTAGTTATCACATTCACTGCTACCGGCTTTCCAACGGCGTCATTAGCATCAATTAGCATAATGCTACAATTGGCTACAATCTTCAAATGCAGGGCACTGAAGTCTCGTACAATCCTTATCACTAGACTCAGTTAAATTTGAAATCAACCAATCAAAATTCACTGTTCTCTTAGTAACGGATAACCATAGTTTAGCGTTTATAAAGAGGTAAGTGGCGCCATCCGTGGCGAAACGCCCAAGCTTATCAAAAAATAGTTCCAATCTTTTACCACTAGAAATATTCTACATATTTAAACTGTTTTATTACGTTTAATATCAAAATTACGGTAATATTTTAATGATTATGACATTAAAAACATGTTTGGAACTCTTATCTAGACCCTGATTTCCTGCTATTTGCAATATGTGTCAGTAAGAACTTTAATGTTTATTTTTTTGTTGACCAAATATAATTCAAATAAGGATGAAAATTTAAGTAGTTACTCTTCATGCTGGACATAACGTTAAATAAAGTGTTATATGCGATAAAGAAAGAAGTAAACTTTGCGGATAACTCTAATATCGATAAAAAACGATTCAATGGTGCCATCTAGCACCTAGAAAAAAGAACTATTTCTCGACAAACTTGAACATTTTCCCGATAGAGGGCGCTGAACAAAGGGCGGAATTTTAGAGCAGCCTTGGCCGCTAGATGGCTATAGTGTTTCCATGTCCATTAATCAGAGCTATCTATTTAAATTCAAATTAATTTGTCTTTCTAACAGCCAAAACGTGATTAGATGGCATGAAAATGTGTTTTCTCGATGAATACTTGCTCACCTTTCTTTGGTAGGTCTCCAAGTAAATTTATTTAGTCTATTCCTCCTCTCATTATATTTTTTAATGTATTACTCTTTTAATATGTCTCAAAATGCTATGCAAGGACGCAGTGGTGGTTCGAAAAGGTATCTGTAAAACGTCGGATGATCGATGGTAAAGATATAATTTTGCAAATCCCCCGTGTGACACGAGTTGTCGCTTTTCCATACAGGCTCGAGTGGTTCCATTTATAAAGATATAACGGGGAGCACTTCGAGGCGGGAAAATCCGCTTACTTGGGGCGCAGATTCTGTTGCAACTTCGGTCGAAGCATCCTTAAGTGGTTATGGCGGTTAGGGCTTTGTATCTAGCGGCTTTCTGGCTTCCTTTCGTGTACCGAAGGTGAAGCTCTATCATCTTTCCATTCCAATCGAACAAAGAGCTTCTGATTGCTGTTTTCACTTTTTCTTTAATCGGTTCTAAATAATAGAATAGGTTCACAGAAGATAGGACACTCAGAAGAGACCCTGAGTCAGTGTTTCGGGGAAGAACGTGGCGCCACTTTATAGATTTCAAGAGGAAGCCTCGAGAATTATGGTCGATAATATTTGTGTAATAATTAAACCAGGGGAACAGTGGCTTTTAAGATAAATGCTGTGAATAAATAAGGTAAAACTATTTTCATTGGTAACTGGTTTAAAAACAGAGGTAATTTTAAGGCACTCATTATTCAAATCTCCAGTAAAATAAAAAAAATATGACATTTTATTGTAGAAGGTGCTGGTGATTTTGAATCTACTCAAAACCAAATGGTAACAAACCACCTTCTGAATCAAAAAAGCTTTTTTTCTAATAGATATTCATTTATTTTTTTTAAAGGAAGGAAGAACCTAGACTGAACGCTCCAATTGAGTGTGTACAACCATTAGCAAAAGGGGCTCCACTTGAACTTGGCCAGCTCGAATCATCTCTAGGGTCGATCCACTCAGGAACGACAAGGATATCGTATTCGTCTCCAACTGAATTTTGCGTCTACGAGGTGGTTAAGGGATGTGGTTGTGTTACCGTCTGTCTCGGCGTCTCTCACTCGCTCTTTCTACACCCCTTCTGCCACAATGGCATTAAAATTACCAAGGAAATTCAATTCCCAGTTGGAAATGTATCATGCACGTGTAGGTCATAGTCGTATGGATGGTTTTGGGGCTGACGGGGATGAAAGACAGGAACGGCGGATCTTCGGGCTCCTGTGAGCTCCTAGGTTCTTCTACAGGCACAAAACAAATTTTGACACGTACATCAACAACAGATTGAAAGGAGCTTGAAGAAGGAGCAACTTTTAAACACCCCAAGCTAGAGATGTTCGACATTAGGAGATGCTCAGCACTTGTGTTATATTTTATGATGGAGACCCTTCTTTCGTTTTATTTCACCACACCTTGTCTGCTTGTAATGCAAAAGGTTAGTTCTACCACGATTGCTCGAGAAAACCGAACAAAGGCCTCTCATCGACCCATGGTTATTTATAGACTCCGAAAAAGATTTTAATTTACATTTAGGCAAGCGATGACAAAATCCCCTATACACGAAGATTTGCGCCTTTAGAAGGAACTCGCGAGCGGCACGCGATCTCTCCAAGCGAAAAGGTTGGAGCCTTCCAAAGGCCGAAAGGTTGAAGACTCCACCTCTGCCAGATAACGATTCCAAACACCCCCGCAAAGAGTGGTCAACGCCAGTTTCAATCAATCCACTCCTCCACCGGGCACTCGAAGACACTTTTCTGGCAATCTTCGAGATTCGATCTGCAAAATATTCGAGCAAGATTGGAAGGGTGAACCAGCAACTAGACGTCCCTGGCACAGTAGAACGCGCGGGCGCACGGCTACGTACGGGAACCCATTGCGGATAGCTTAGGTTGGTTAGTTAGCGTGCAAGTACACGTATCAAAGGCACTCAGAATCCGAGCTTAACAAAGCCAGCTTTGGGTTTACCAACCGTGTCACGTAGTACGTGTATAGCTCACCTGCTCACGGTTCGCGAAACCTAAACCTCCTGTGGCCCGTCTAACTTTAGTCTTAATGCGTCAACGGGGGAAGGGATAAGTTTCGACGGGGGGCAATTAAAACTAATTATCCTTCGTCGGCGCGGTATCGGCTAACCTTGGGGACTCTCGCCTCGGGTCCCGATCGTTCGTAATTATATGCTCGGGAATAGAAACTTCGTTAGCCGCGAATTCATACGCAAAACACTTGCCGGGGATAATTGATGCCGATTTAATTAGCGTCTCTGTGCTTGGGGGCCTCCCCCGGGAGAACCTACAGTCTCGTTGCTGGAGAACAAGTGCAGCTGACATCGTCCAGGCTCCATCGAACGGTGCAACTGCTGTTGCAATCGTTCTTTTCCACTATTCGAGCGAAAAAAGTAAAGTCCATGTTGCAAAACTCATTTTAGCATTTCAAGATTAATACGAAACGTCAATGAACGTGTTCTTTTTACTATAAATTGATTTACCAACTCGTGATCAATTTGTAAGAAAGAGTAAACGACGTTTGCTGTTATGGAAGGTAAAAGTTCACTGTACATACAGGCAGCCTCATAAATATTCGTACCCTCTCTGTCTATTGAAGAAATTTGTTTAAATTAAATGGCAGATTTGATATTTCCAACTGTGTGTTTGTATAAATATGTTGATGCATATGTAATAAATCTATATAAACTTGCTTCATATTTATAATGAAAAATTCATTTGGTAATGTCGAAAGTATCATTCAATTTAGTCAAACTTATTCAATGGACATAGAGGTCCAGGTTAATAAAGGTTTAATAACATTGAATTTTCAGAGGGTTAATAATATTGAATGTTCAGAGACATGAGTTTATTTTAGCAGAGTGGTACTAATAACAATAGTCTAAATATTTCGATATCATGTATTCTCTTAAAAAAATCGTTACCTTAATAAAACACGAAACTTCGAATAAATGCGAGCAAACCAAGTAAACAATTACGATGAAGAAATGGACTAAATTGAATCAATCTTTCACCCTTGACCTTTTCCTCCCCTTCCTTCAACTTTTCTGCACTGCGAGGCTCTGCATCCTGTTACATAAAAATAAAGAAAAGCAGTAAATAAAACGAAAAAAGGACCTACTCCCAGAGGAGAAACAATAATCGTACAATTCGTTCGTAGGTAGCGGCAGCGGCAAGGATCCATCCCGAGGAACGTGTAACATAATAGTCGCCATAAGGCCGGCCGAATTTGAAGCAGATTACCGTGACGCGGCCAGGTAGTGAGCTTGTATCGCAGAGCGGAGATAGTATCGCGAATTCAGCTCGTGCGACGCGCGCGATAGGACTCTCCCTGGGACGAGGGGCTATCGAAAATTTCAAGCCAAATGCGCAACTAAGTAGCTACTTAGGTCCCATTTGTCGCAGGGGGTCGAGATCGCATTTGAATGGGAGATTTAGCTGCCGGATTTTCGTCTCGAATTGAGCCATTGTGCCATTTAAATCGGCCACCTGACGACTCTTGACACGCTACCGCTTGCCTTTCCGCATTTTAAATACGCTTCATCCCACGACTAGGCCTCGATCACCGTGATTCCATGTTCTTCCGAGATCGTTCGAATCCACAGTGAAACAGAATTCCCCTAAGTCTGGCCAAAAATGTTTTTTTTTCAGTTTCAAAATCTGATGTGTAAAATAGCGATACGTAGGTCATCGTATATGTTACGAAGGTATTATCAAATTTGCACTAGAAACTTTCGCATATCAATTTTCCTACGAATTTGTGAACTCTTTTAAATAACTGGAGATGCTGTCCCATAATGGAATCGCAGGACGAGTCCAGCAGCTGCTTTGGTTACTTTTTTTCCGAGCCACAGCGCCAATATGCCCTGGAGTACAGCACGACAATCCAATAGGTAGTTCCACGCCCAAAAAATTAGCCCAAATGAATAAATACGACCACGAACCGTTAAAGTATTGGCATCCCCAACCAAGGAAGAGTTTCCTCTAACGAGACAAATTGTAATGCCTTCCCTCGTTCGCAGTTGAAAGCCCAAGACGTAAACTGTGAAATTTCTTGAAGAATAACAAGAAATTGCCCGCTATACCGGCGTTTTCTTGACGAGCGAAGCAACACGAAAGACTCGAGGTGACAATACTTCATCGAGAAACGGTGGATGTTTTGGCACCCCAACGCGCAGAAATAGTCACCCCTCTTGGAATACGCTGCACCCCATCTATCGAATTATTTTGATTCTACGATAATTCACCTCGCCTAATACGGCAATCCCCGCTTCTTTGAGTCTGAAATAGGGGTTGGAAGCGTCGTGCGGACGGGTGGGAAGGGGGAGGTCGATGGAACAGGCGATTCGACCATTTTGATGGAAATTCGAAAACATGATACGCGAAAGGGCTCTCAGAATTTGTGTACAGGGATTAGCAGTGTTAACGACCGCTGCGTAAAGATACGTGGACGAACTGCTTAACACGTCATGCTGTTAAAACAAGGAGTGAAAGTCCAAGTGAAACAATGTAGAGTAATAATTGTACTGGAAAGAGAACGAATCTAGCAGGAATGTATATGATGGTTTAAACGATGTATGAGATATCTAAGATTCGTGATATTTCTTAATTATTCTTTTCTTAATTATTCTGGTCCACTCGTATGGCTTACTGGACACTCACATTAATAAAGACGATTTCTGATTTTGTCATTTTGAATAAACAGAACAATGTATATAGTGGACTGTGCAATATTACTTGTAGTTTGTTTAATTTTGATTATTTTCATTAAAAGTAAATCATGTGTATTTCTAAAATACGAATAAATACCACAACACCCCATAAAAAAATTCCTTATAGATTCCTTATGGAGGAAAAATAATTTTAAAATTACCTGAAATTTGATGCTTAAGACTAGACTACCCCTTGAAGGTCTAAACAGCTCGAGTTCGTCAGATTTAAAAAAAATCCAACACAGCACTGTGTGCCAATCGGCTTAACACGACGCCAACACGTGCGAGCTCCGAAACAACGTCATTAACGCGATCCCGGAGACTCGTCGAATCCTCGTAGCGTGTCGAATCGCGGCGCATTCGTGGAGCCGATTCCTGTGTAATTTTCGAAAAGCATACATACCCACGGAGACGATAATCCGCCGCGGTCGGTATTGTGAGCGCGAAATTGAATTTCGTCGATTAGATTTTCGGCATTTACGGTTGGTTAGGCCGTGTACCGTGCCGCACAATGGACACGTACGTTTTCAGCGGACAGCTGTGTCGAGTGTCCGCCTCGATACGTACTCTTTCGCCTCGAAGCCACCCTCGTGGCTGCGTACGAATCTCGCATTATTATAATGTGGCCTCGGGCTTAATTTTACCGGATCACCGAGGCCGAGACTAATTCATTGTCCGTCGTCTCGTCGGACGAGGCTGGTCACTCGATCCGACTAATTGCTGGAGAGCCCGCTCAAGCACGATTGATCGTCGATGGATAATCGAGTATAGCCGATTTTAGAACTCATCTGAAACGTAAAATGACCGTCGCAACATTGATACCAACCCTTTCTACCTCTGTGTATTTGTTCGAATGTTACAAAAGACAGACAATGCCTTTTAAGTTCCATAAGATGTCCCGCTGCAAGAAGATGGCCTCTGGCGACACTCGGAAACGCGTCGCTCTCAAAATTGCGAACGCGAGGACCGTTTTACTCCATTAATCTTAAAGAGACTGTAGTCTGGAACTATATAATGGTATAAAATGGCACTTCGGACCGCAATTTTGAGAGAGAGTGACGCGGTATATCGGACGTCGCCAGAGGCCACACCGAGCAATACGTTCCGCAGCACTTTCACGTTTCCCTTCGGTTCAAAAATTGATCACCTTTTTGCCAGCGTCTGTCTGGATCGTTAATCGTGTCTTTACCTGCTCTTACAGACTTGTATTAATATTTTTCCAGCAGCGGTAACTCAGTAACGGATTTCATACTTACATTCGTGACTCTTAGTCTTCTACGACTTACGTTCCTTCCGACTTCATATTGAAAAAAACTACCTTCTTTACGAATGTTTCCTGGCATTCAACGCTTTCCTTCCTCGCCTTATTCACCGTTACAGACGCAACCAATACCGATAGCCACATCGACGAGTTTCCAGGGAAAAGCAATCCCAGATTTTCCCACCGGCACGGCGAAGCGATTGAAATGCCTCGAAGATCTCCGCTCGAGCAGACTTCGGGATTTGAATATTCCATCGGGCTAATTCGCGCCTGACAAAAGATGTTATTCCTGAGCTCTCTTCGTCTCTCTTCAGGAGGGAGCGAACGCGCGGCGTTCCGGAGGTGGAGGAAAGTTTCAGCCCACGACGACGGGCGTCTTGGTTAATTACTACAATTGATATTCCGCTGATATCACCGCAACCGAGTAACGGAGCAACGCGGTAACGAAGTAACCCGATTAAAGGGAGCCTCTTATTGGTCCGCTCGCTCGTTCTCTTCAATCGAGTTATATGATTACCCACGGGAAGCGACGGATAGAAAGCGAGAAAGAGGGCACTTGCTTCGCGACGATCGTTCGGTGCCGGCGCAAACATCAAAGAAACCCACCGGGCAGGAGTTTATTGCTAGTAACTAGATCGAATTAAACGTATACTCGCGAAATACGAATCCACCCCCGTAGCCAGGTTCTGCAAAGAAGTGCTGCTGCTTTGTTTACTCTAGGTATGTGCATACTTGATTCAAGTGAATACGAGTTGTGGAATTCTTAAGAAAAATACTTCAAGAAAATTCGAAGAATGCTACCTATAGATCACTTTCGCTTTGGGTTCCAGAGTTTTAGGTCCAGTCCTGCAAAGAAAAACTCCTGTTTCGTTTACTCTAGGTATGTACATACTTGATTCAAGTGAACACGCGACAACGAATTATGGATTTTTTATCATGTAAGATAGGTCGAAGTTCTTGCAGGCAACGAATAGTCTTATCTAACAAGAATTCTGAAGAAAATCTAAAGAATGCTACCGATAGCCAACTTTCGCTTCGACTAGCAGAATTTCAGATTGAGGCCTGCAGAGAAAAGTTCCGTCTTCGTTTATTCAAGGTATTCACCCCTATCGCGAGCCCCGTAGGAACCAAAAGATCGCTGCTACCGTGCTACTGTAAAGTCCAACCCAAACCAGACCCCTGCCAGTGTTTTCCAAGCAGAAGAAAATGGAAGAAAGCGAGAGTGACTGTCACGGCTGTGTCCGCGGCGGACTCGTGGCATAATATGTATAATATTCGCGACAGGAATTCGTTTAGTAGAAACACGTATTGGCGACTTCCGGGCAAGCAGAAGCCAACTGGACGGAGAACGTTTGTCCGCGGACAGCTGCGTACACACCGGGAATCGTGGCAGCAAAATCTGGAAATCCGCATCACGCAACGGCGGTTACGGTGCCGGGCCGTTGATTTCCGACATTAATGACATATTTGCGACAATAATGTTCTGTGTAAACGAGAATATTATATAATGACGGAATAAGCGGTTGCGAGGGGAAAGGGAGAACGTCGAGAGCGAACTCTGGTCGACAATCCACGGCATTCCCCGGCTACGGTTGTGCATATGCACGGAATCGGAGGATACCTGTGCTTCCCCCGTGTGCGACTACCTGAGTGCCGCGTGCTCGCGCGCGCACACGTCGCCGTTTTTTGCCGACGTATGCCTGGAAGATACTCACGGTCGCAGGAAACAGCACATCATCGTAATAACCGTTATCAAACGACGACCACTTAGAATCAGGCTAGGTTCCACGTGGAAAATTCGTTCTTTTACCACTGGCCGCGGAAAATGCAGCTTTTCCGACGCGACCTCTTACCTAGGGGCGTTCGGACATTTTTTATTTTTACCGCGCGTGTCTTCCGAATGATGCTCTCGATGGTAATGATTTTTCTATGTACGAAGAAAGCACGCTCCGACGACCGACGACTCGTAATTCTTCTTTCTTCTTCCGCTTAAATGAAATAATATGTTTCTTGTTGCTTAAAGTCGCGTGCGAAAGCAACGACAGATCTAAATTCACTCATGATATACGTTACCTCTACATGACAGGGTGCATGCTGCTGGTACACCGTGTACGAATTAATGCTGGTGTACTTAGTGATAATAGAAACGTGGGAGTTTTGTTCGGGATCGATTTCACGCATTGAACAAGAAATCGAGAAGTATTTTTTTGTAGTTTGGTGTGCATCATCTGGAGCAAGTTGAATTATAGTCCAGGTCGAAAATAGAACAAGGTGTAGCTGGTAAAATCGCGTTTACAAATACACTATCTAACGTTCATTGGTAGCTGGACATTTAACGAGCTCAGGTAATTGGCGTTGCTACCATGTAAACATTTTTCAAATGAAAACGTCGGTTGGAAAGATCGTATAAAAATGAAGTTGCGTAATACAATAGAAGTCTTCCGATTACGTGATGCGAGTAATTAAATACTCTTCTCATCTATGGATACATATATCCTCCTCTCTAACAATGAGATAATTGCTTGCGTTAACCGTGGAAATCTAACAATAACAAACAATTTTAATATCGCGTTTGAAATAATACTTGTTAAATCTAGATTTAATACAAAGAGAAAATCATCGTTCGTATATTCTACTAATTATTTATTATTACCTTAGGCACGAGATACCTTAGCCACGCGAGGTTAAAACCAGACCAAAACGACCGCGACGGGCACATTTTCGAAAACCTGGCAGATATAATTATTATTGACTCCGAGCCTTGGTATCTAAGGAAACCATTCACGGTTTAGTCAATCGGTTGATCGGTTTATCTTTAGTCATTCACGGACGCAGGAAACAGCGTGTCATTGTAACAACCGTCATCGAAACCGACCACTTAACGAGGAGACGGATTTGTCGTTGAAAAATCATACCGTGTTTACGTTATGAAATTCTACAAACGACAAAAATTGCGTCTGCACGCCAGTCTCGCGATACTCCTCGATCTTTCGAATAGACTATCCTTTCGAAATTAACAGTCCGTCGAAACTACTCGAAAATACGTCTACGTAATTTTCCGGAGCTCCAGGAGTCGGAGATCGTGCGGCAGCTCGTAACGTTGCGAGTTCCGGGGCTATTTTCGATTACATTAAAGTATCGTCCGCTAACGAGTACCCGTGACGGCGACGTGGTATTAAACTGTCCGCGATATCCGCCATTTCAAAACGGACCGCGTGGGAAATGGGCAACGAAAAAGGATGCGACAGAGAGAAGGAGAGTAGAAAACAGGTAGGAGGTGCGGATAGGAAGGCAGAATACAGAGAGAACAGGTAAAAGAGAGGGACGGAGCGAGATACGAATGGACAGACAGAGAATTATAGCCGCATGCTGCATTCAGGAAACGGCGCATTCTATTGTGCTTTTGTCATAGTTAAACTGTCAGGCCAATTTCGCGACGAGCCAATTTATACTCGCGCGTCCCGATGCGCGCTTACTTCGAAAAAAACTTATACTCGTACCGCGATGAATGCACCGGAGTCATCGCCAATCACTTCGCGCATCCAATCGGATTGTACCATAGCAGAGCTGGAGATAAAAGCGAAGCGGACTAATTCGGTGGACGCTCGATGATAAAATTCTCAAGACCGATGCACTCTTTGAAAACGAAGTCCAACAAGTCCTAGCGCTGAACGAACGATCTCTTTTGGCTTTTTCAACCAAGCGATGTGTATAATGTTTGGGAGGTTGTGGAGTGGTCACGCAAGAAACAGGTGCCGGGAAGAACCTTAAACACACTACAAGGTGACACGTAACGATTCTTGTTACTCCAACGAGACAAAGTCTCGGAAGCAATAATTCACGCCAGTGGTGCGCGTTCTCCTTCGTTGTCAGCTTAAATGAAATAATATTTTCTAAGGGTGGTTTTATTTACATGGTATTACGTCAAAAAACGAGCGCAAACGGTTAAAATAAGAGCGAGGATCTAAAATCAAATTAATTTTAAGAGATATCCAAAGGTCCGTTTAATCCTCTGTCGTTTACTTTCTCGAGGTCGAAGCATGAACCGAAATAGCCTCAATAATTATTACGATAATTTGCAGTTTGGCCACGACGAAATCAGCGTTTTCGTTCACGTACCGAAACCACGATCGTTAAGATTCTAAGAAGAGTTTACATCGAGTTTACTCTCGCCCGACACGAGGATCGCAAGGGGGATTGGCCTCGACAGGCAATTAGCGTAATTAAATAATAATTGAAAGGAGAGAACGATTGGTCGAGGGAGCGGGTAACCGAACCACGCCCCGAAGATTCGTGATACGCCGACCAATCGGCCGGGACGATCGTTTCCTCCCGACTCGTCTTAATCACGCGACTCTATAACTATCCTTTAATCGAAAGGTCCGCCTCGCAAAGGTGCCCCGCGAACCACGCACGATCGCAGAAATACTGTTTCTGCCCGTCCAACGAACCGATCTACCTCTCCGCGTCGGCCAATCTGGCTCCTAGGCTCGTTAAGCGCGCCAGCGTCAATTTCTCCACTGGTTTTATCCGCCCTCCCTCGTCGCTCGCTGTACACGGTACTCTCCTCCAGGAATCCTCCTAAAAGATGACCGAACACTATCCACGTGCGCGTGAAATTTAAAATCCGCATGCATTATGCATAGCGCGAAAGTGAAACAAACTACCAGCGAAAACGTGCTTCGAGGTTCTCGAAAAATCGATCGGACGGTAAGGTTACACGGAAGTCGATACAAGAGCGATCGATGCGGAGGAACTTTAGTCTTGAATCGGAAGGTGTCGAATTTCGAGTATCACCTTGACCTGCTCGAGTGTTTCGGTTCCATCGAGAGGAAAACTGACGGCGAACGTTGAAATCGGAAAAAAGATAATCCTTCGGAACATTGATTTCGTTCCAAAGCGGAATATCTATCTTCTTTAAATTCCTACTGTCAACTATCGTCAAATTTTCGAACAGACGTGACTCGTGCCCACCAGGTGGGGGCACCAAAGTACTTCTACCTCAAGGTTTGAAGGCAAAGCGATTCGCGCGCTCAAACTCAACCGACTCGTGCCAAGCAACGCTTTCGATGTCCGTTGGGTATGAATAAAACATGATTCGGGTATGCGAAGGATGCACGAGCGGGCGCGCATACGCGAAAAAGAGCGTAATGGTCGAGAAATGGTAAGACGAGATGACGATTCCTGCGATATCCTAACCGAGACACGCTCGAGGAATCGCTGTCGCGTCGGGCTCGAGACGGAGGCGTCCGACGCCAATTATTCGGTAAATAAAACGAGTATGGTCGACGCCCCAAACTTAGAGGACTACTGAAAATTTTAAACGCGCGCCAAAACGAATTTTCGGGAGCCGTTACGGAGGGTGGTCCCGACACCTAGAGCCCCTGTTTCTGAATAATTGCGTTACTTTGGATCCCACTCGACAGCGTTGACGGGATCCGCTCGCGAAACATAACGCACAAGGACCGTGTTTGACAATTTATTTATAGCCTTTTTAATTTATCCAGCTAGAGGAAGCTATCGGTTTGTCTATTTACAATGCTCGATACGAGGAAACGGACAAGGCGTGTAATACACTTAAATTCATCATAGATTAACACGTTGATTGTCGCATGAATATTTGTAAACATTTGTATGAGAATCAAAGTTTTATTGGGGACAATTGAAATCCACATAATCTTACGTTTGTCGTAGAGTTTATTTTTATAACGTCATCGAGATTCAGGAATCCTAACCAGATTTATTGTCTGTAACGTCTTACAATAAGTCAATTCTCTAATAAAAAAAACCACCAGCTTTGAATATTTCAAATCAGCGTTGAATTATTGTAACGTCCACATAACCTTCTACAAAAGCTAACTTTACGTTTATAGCGATTTGCACCACCATCTTCACAAGTTTATACTCATATAAAAAAATTACATGGAATTCCAAGTATTCATAAAATTGTTGATAATAAGGTTCTAACGTTACAGTATATTTCTTCCTCTTTTATATGGTTACAATCAATTGATGACAGAGTAGACTAAAATGGATATTATTGGGCCGGGTGATCGAAACACTGAAGAAACTACATTTCATATTCACCAACCTAATAGTAGTAACAACGTCACGGATTGCCCGAAGAAATTTGATAGAAAGCAAGGATATCCGTATTCAGCGATGACCTTTAAAATAAAGGAAGGCACCCATAAACTGGACTACCGTATCGCATATCGTGTTCGTCGCCGCGAACAGTTACTCGTGGCACGAGTTCCCATTCGAAGTTCAACGACCACGAAACACGAAGTGGCAGTCGCGAGCGTTCATGGGACACTTGAGAGCGGCACGACGGCAAGTGTCTTTGCGACCATTTTGGTGGCGTTACGTCGTCGGGAACGGGGCGGTTATAAAGTATATGCGCGGCTCTGATATCCCGATGACTGCCTGGAACGAGGAGGTGAACAGGAGTGGATGACTGCCGGGGCTCGAGCGTGTGCGAGCGTTAGCCGCTTGTGTCTTCGAGTGCCAGCACGATCTTCCAATGAAATTTCAGTGCATACGTACCGCCGGGTGGTACAAGCCGGGCGCAGACGCGCCACGAAAATAAGCAGGAGGGTGCGTATTTCCACCCTCGACTTGGGCTGGTAATGCCGCGGCCGGGGTGTGAAAATCAGGAACGAGCCACGTCGGAGGCGGAGGCGGTGGCAGAGGAGTCGGAAGGGTGACGATAGGAGGGAGAAAGAGGAAAAGGAGGTGGCGGAAGAGGAGGAGGACGAAGGGGAACGGTCGGATGAGAGCGAGATGCTGCAACACCCCTGGGTCCAGCGAGCTAGGGAGAATTAGAAGAGGCAGAGGGGAGAGAAATAGAGAGGGGCGGATGGTCGAATGAGAGGGAGAGATTGCCGCCATTTTACAGTGGCGCAGATCTGCATAACGATCAGAGACTGTCGTGTTTATCAAAGCTTTTCTCCGCCATCTGCATAATTTTCTGCCGCGGCAGGATAGAGAGGTCGTGGGAGGGTGAGAGTGGCCGGGGGTGTGAGTGGCGCGAACGGGTAGCAGGACACCCTTGGCTCTCCACTCTCGAGTGCATTTTATGTGCACGACTTATGAAACTTTAACGCCCTTACGAATAAATTACTCGAGTAAGCGCCGGCCGCTCCAGCCTTCCGGACGCGTGATTGGGCCATTTGCATTTCAAGCGAGGCGAATTAATAAAAAAATATTTGCCTAAGTTCTCAGGAACTGAGATCGGGAACTGAGATGCTTCTACGCGAAAAAAAAAAAGGACGACGAGAATTGCGAAGAAAAAAGAGAGACATCGATTATCCGAGACGAGCGGCGAGGAGGACATTTTTCTCCGCGAAACCGGCACGGATGAAATTCACAGGAGATGGATCGATGTTTCCCCGAAATACGTTCCCCGTTCACGACATATGTATAAAACAGCGCCGCGGCCGAATTCCCAGAGCAATCGTTCAGGAAGAAAAATATTTAGTGACAGTCCCTAAGTATCGATGGGGTGGCACCCGTTATTAGGGCTCTTATTAACCCAGCATATGGACTAGAAGGGCGACTTCGGATAACGATCGCGGTTATGTCTCTCTCGGGCGACGGTGATCGCGCGCAAAGATACCGCAATTTGCAGTCAGGCACTATTTCAAGGGATCTCGGATAGCCCCACACTTTATCGTACAACCTCTGTGTTCCGATCTATCGGATGGAATGCAAATGCTCCTTCCTCTCTTACCACAGGAGGAGACATATGGGAAATGCTTTAAACTCTGGTCGCGAGTACTCGATATATTTCTAATCGGCGGGTGCATTATTGGAAATGGGGTACAATGAAAGAATAAAATACTAATTTTATTGATTTAGGGTTTTGATTCTATCTCTTAATGTCACGAGTAAGCTGTGGTCTTTTCTCTACGAGAAGCTGGTCTAACTGACAATCGTTATAAGTAAAAGGTCGACAGAATTTCTAGCTGTACACACATCTGCATATTCTCAGTACATTTATTTTTGTAGTAAAATGAAAGATTGAATTATATTAAATATTCCAACATGCAGTGTTAATATGCAGTTAAACGTTGCTACACAAGGGAGCTTTCCAGTTTCCAACGGCTAACAACCCTTACAGTGAGTCACTCCTTATCCCCGAAGTTTAACGATATTTAGGACCGAGGAAAAAATGCATTGACTTGTCATAGTGAAATGCAAGAGCAGAACGGTTAGCGCGTTAGTTCACCTGATTTGGAGGCTTAATGAGCCCGTTGACACTTTGATGCAAGGTGTCCCGCGTGTCGCCGGGGAATTGCCAGTTCAATAATTCAGAGGCTGGCCGTAATGGAACTTGTCCGTGGGACTCGATCTATCATAGGAAATTGCACGGAGCCCTTTTACCGCCGCTCATAAGAAACATACATATTAGAAGAATAACATAGCGAACCCACTCGCTCGTAACCTCGTGTCAGTCGTTCCGTTCCGAGAATTGATTAAAGTCCGGAAATAAATCCTGCATGCGTGTGCGAGCGCATGCGTTCGCCTACGTGAGCGCTCGAAAAAGAATCGGCGACGTTCCTTGAACGACGTCTTGGCAAAAACCAAAAATATGGTCGGATTATGTAGAACGGTAGGAGGAATCGCGGGATGCCGAGAAAAACTTTCCACCACTCGCGAATTAGGAGAATTTTAAGTTAAATTATCACGTTCGCGATCTGGCGTCTCGCGAACTTTTCGAGAAATGTTTCTTTTTTTTCTCGAAAGATTTCATATTTTACATTCCACGCTGCCATTTTTGGTAACGTTACTCACTGGAGGGTTAATTAGAGGCCAGAGGGTCGTTTGATCTCACTATAGTCGCCCTAAGGTTAATGAGATGAAACTGCCCACAGGGACGCAATTAAGGGAGTATACGCGTTTGTCATAGAAAATAATTTCAAGAATTTTTATTCAGGTGTCAACTATGTATTTAAATCCAAAACAGAGCGAAATTTTACAGTATAAGTATTACAAGTGCACCCTCTTAACATGTTGACCGCCACGTCATCCACATGTGGATGACATGGATTTTTACTGAGAAATAAATTAATTAATTCTAAAAATGTGAAATACATCGCATCGTATGAAAGGACGCAAGGAATTTTATTCCTATGGCATTCACCATCCTACAGTAAATCGTACGTTAAAGGGTTAAAAGTCTACGTGCGTCGCTAGTGCCATTTTTCCTGTGTGATCATCCTACCCTTAATGTTTAGATCCTTGATAAAATTTATTCAATCGTAAGGCATCGAGTGCAACGAAAGTCTGCCACAAGGAACGTTAATTATCGCGTCTATGTTCTTCGGGGGACAGAGTTCGAAATAATCCTCCATTCCGTTTGGGCGAATTTTTCTGGCAGCTTCGAGAGATCATTCCGTCTGTCCAAAACTATAGTCGTCTCGTGGATCCGGCGACGAGCAAACGTTCTCCCTCCATCCGTCGACAGCGAGAAACGCCCGACGTCAAAAGCAAAGCTCAGAGGCAATCATGAGCTTTCGAATGCAAAACAGCAGCTTTCGCCTAGCAGCACTCGGCACTTTTACATTTAAATGTAAACTCGCTGAGTGCGCGCCGCAGAGCCGCCCTCGCCATATCCTCCCCCATCTGGCAACGGACCCCTTCTCAGCCCCCTTTGCGTCGCACCCCTATCTGCGTACCGTTTCCATCCGCCGCCTCCTCCTCTTTCGAGGACGTAGGCGATATGGCGGAGGCGCCTGAATTTAATATTTTACACCTCAAATGTTGCGCGTGTGCGTGTATGCGCGCGCGCGCGCGCGTGTGTGTGTGTGTGTGCGAGCCAGATATGCAAAACAG
>NC_071983.1:8648571-8737585 GCF_026283585.1 Hylaeus volcanicus | reverse complement strand
GAGAGAGAGAGAGAGAGAGAGAGAGAGAGAGAGAGAGAGAGAGAGAGAGAAGCCAAGAGCCCGAGCGAGATACATAGAGTGTAAGAGAAAGATAGAGCGAGTGGCTTGTTCTACGAGGGACAAAAGTTATGAATAAAACGGATCGATAGCGTATGATAGCCCCGTGATGGCCGACGCAAAAATGCTTTTAGCCGACACAGCGTGTCCTCCCCGCTTGGAAAAACCCGCCGCGAGTTTTTCCCGACCAGTCAACTTCGTGGCATCGCAGGGTTTCGAAATTCCTTCGGTAATCTCTCCTAGTCGTGTTAATAAAATTTCGACTCGATGTAAATATCGAATTATGATATTATAATATATAATATATTTCTATGCTGCTCCATACCGTATCTCGATAGGTAAGCAAAATTGCACTTCGAGAAAATGTGCGACGGCTAACAACCTTAATGTATCCGTTAATCTTTTTCATAAATCAACTTCTGCATTGAAACATTCAGCTGTAGCATAGTACATAATGATATCCTGTGCTTGCCTCCATTTTTCTGATTTTTTTATCTTATTGTCATTAATATCAAGAGTATACACGAGATGTCTCGTAGTTCAAATTGATTGCAATTGCTCAAGGGATAAGGTTATAGCCTTTTGAGTCACGAATTATTGCAAAAGAAGATCATAAATTTTCTTTTCAACACGCTCTAAATTTGCCTAGCAGTGAATGAATCAAGAACACTTCCCAAGTTCAACGGTCAACGCGTAGATCACGCACGGGGACATTAGAGGAGTCGTCATCGTCGCGCAACGCAACGATAGCACATCGAATTCGATTTTCACCCCTCGTGCCCGTTGATGTCAGAGAAAGACGAGGCTGCTCGTAAACACATAGCGCACCCCGGCACAGCGGCGAATTTCCCAGAGTTTCGAGAATTTCGGCGAGCAGGGCGCGGCGGGGGGGAGCACGAAACGGTCAATTATCATCCCCTAAATAACAGGGCTGTTTACGATTCCGGGCGTCGCATAGCGCCAACGCAATCCCCCGGCCGAACGCGGCATTAGCCATGGCGACATCTTTGCTTAATTTCCTCTTAGTTTAAAGTACGAGCGAGGAGGAGAACCGTAGACGATTCTCGTCGACTAACGAAGTCTCTTGATAAGGTCGGTTGGTCCTTAATTAATTTCGACGACGAGACACGATGTTTATCCAATGCCTTCAAAGGAGTTTACTCTCATTTCTACTCGATCGAGTAACTGACGATGACGTTACACGAATCGTAAATAAAATCGAGGGTTACGCGTAAACTTCGGTAGGATGTCGGTGGCCAATCACCTTTTTTCAGTCACGACGTGCAGTCGGTCCCATAATTATTCGTACCCTCTATGTCTATCGAAGAAATTTGTTTAAATTAAATGGCATAAGAAATTCTTCTTCATATAACACTCATGTTGCATTAAGTGCAGTCATTATAGTTCTAGTGTTAAGACTATGCGTGCTCTGCGATGAGGCATTAATCTAAGTATATACTGTTTTAATGTAGCCATTTGTATATATATATTTATAATTCTTCTGGCACAGTAAACGTATATTTAAAAAAAAAAAAAGAAAAAATCGGTGGTCAATCGCGACCAAGTCCAATCGTAACGAACACGATCGACTTTTCCGCTTTAGCGGATGCCATTCACGGCGTTTTCAATGTCGAGAACGCTTAGCAAAGTAAGAAAAACTTGGCGGCGCGAGTTCGAGCCGGTCGGTTTTCTAGATTCATACTTCTCCTCGATTAGATACATACTTTTCCCTGTACTTGACCCACTTGACTCGTGCCAGGAAAGTAACGCGAGTAATGACGAAGCAAACGGTGCCCTTCGACCCGTGTCTAACGCGAAACAGATGCCACCCCCGACGCGTGCTCGTGGACCTCGAACCTCTTTTCCCCCCCTTCCAGCGTTTCTAAGGGAAGCTACCCTCGGCATATCTAGCAGTATAAATTATATCCGAGTCGCGTCACTGCCAGCCCTTATATGATCGATCATTAAACAGGCTGGCCTGCCAGAAAATTTGCCAAAATCGGTGGATTCGTTTCTCTTCGAGAACGGATGTGCTCGCTGACCCCGCAAACGAAGCCTTCGCTCTTTCTCTCTTCAGCCAAATGGCGAGCAAGAAGAACGACGTTTTCTCGTTTGACGAATGACCGCTCGTCCTCTGAAAATTAACGGCACGGCTCGTTTTCTGGCGACCCGGCTTTTCTTGGAAAATAGTAGTCGACTTTTCAAGCGCTCGAACACAAGCACGGATTGCGCTCGTTTTACGGCGAGGAAACGGAATCAAACTGTCGGCCATTCCAAAAGAGACGATTAAATACTCTAAGAGTAATAATAAACCCTCTACGTTTTAATATCTCTATACAAATGTTTTCCAAATGTTGCTTCTAAATGATCCCATAGTTCCTCTACGAGAGTTGACATCCAACTCAAATATTACTAAATACGCATCCGAAGCAGAATATGGTAACAAACAATTCTTCAGCAATAATTCAAGGCGTAACTATTCATTGAAAGTGGAAAGTGTCCACCATAATTTCGGTTGATTCGAGGACCAGTCAGGATCCCAACTTCCTCTTCGCGGCATAACAGTACAGAAGAGTAAGCTATCGAACAGCGGCAATCGCGCGAACATCAATCGGTCTTCCTCCATCGCTTATAACTAATTATACGGTATGACTGAACATCACCGATCGATAGCGTCGCGTCGCGTTGACCAACTTAAGCATTCCTCGTAGCAAGTGCATCCCGAATCACGAATCCCTCAGCGAAACGTGCGTGACAATTAAGTCGACGCCGGAACCCGCGTAGCTCGGGGCTGCCAGCGACGTCGTGATTAATTCAAGCCAATAGTGGAGAGCACACATAGAACGCCTTCAGGGCACAGTGTATTCCTGTGTATATTGAACTTGGGCTACCTCTCTGAACCGGACCAGATTAGTTCGGTCATTGTGGCAGGGTCTGCGCGCTCGTATGCACACAATCTGTCAACCGTGCGCGCACCAAATTCTGCCAATCTCGGACTAAAGACGTACGCGCGAATCCAGATCGGCGCCTGAATTCGCCAACGATTCCCGTTAATCCAGCGAATTGAGCCAACCGGAGGCCACAGACGGCGTTTGCCTCAAAGAAAATGTCCGTCGTCGACGAGTAATTCCATCCGTAATTACGATTCCATCGACGCGGTGGAAAAGTCATCGAGCTGGTCAAACGTTCGCGCGTATCAAACCGTTCGCGTCGATTACGGTTTCTTTTATTTCTCGTCTCGGTTCGAAAACAATGACTCCGTCGTCGATTGTTTGTCGATTCATGGCTGGGATTGAGTTTAAATTTTAAATTCATCATCCAACCGGTCTACATCAACTATGAACATTATGTAATATCGTATTTAACGATAAGTTCGTTAACCAACGGTTGCAAATTATTTCGAAAGGAAACCACGTTGCATTATACAGTAGCCGCGAATCGAGCGAGTTTCAGCGCGGCCAGTTTTGCAGTCACCGTTTTTCGGGGGCTGAGCCAATTTTCAGAAAATCCGACACGATTCCAATTACAATTTTGTTTATCGCAACGTTACCCGAAGGGCTGGCCGTTAATGGAGCTTTTCGAAAACAGAAACTACCTTCTACCACAACCAACGGTTGACTCAGCTTCCATTAAAGACGAGATTTCCACCCTCGAGATACAGTTTCGCGAAAAGATTTGGAAATCTCTTCGAGCAGCCATAATCGCGCAAAGGTCCCCCGTTCTCCTAGTCGCGCTCTCTGTTTCTCTTTCTCTTCCTCGTGCTCCTCCACACCCCCGAGGTGTAACAGTCCCGCCGATCCGAGACAATTGGCGGCACATCAAAGGCGCCGATTGTTTCCCGTAAATTATAACCGGGAGAGCACTTGCTTGACTTCTCGTTACGAGTTGGCGAACAAGTTCAATTAAGTTCATGCTGGCGAAGACGAGGAACGGCTTCCTACGCACGCAGGGACCTATCCGGCACAGCGTCTGTAGCGCCATCAACCCCATGGAGCTATCCAAACAGTAGAAACGGAGACAGAGGGATGGAGGACGGTGGAACGAAGGGGAGAGAAGAACAGAGCACGGTGACAATGAGAAACCAGGAAGGCACCGTGTTTGTTATCAACTCCCAATGTTTCAACCTCAACGGCCGCGTCTCGAGCGTTAATTCGTGATACAACGCGGGTCGATATAACTCAAGGAGGGAAATGGGTTTAGGCTCAAAGAGTTGCAAGCTCGAAACAAAGGGTATGAAGAAGGAAAAGGATTGCTACACGGTGCTGGGATCGTTGATTAACCAGTAAGTAGTTTAAACCAATCCATACATATCGCTAAAAAAAATATAGTCCTAAACCTATTTCTCTCCTTAACGACCGTAAAAAGCTGGACGATAGGACGCGATTATTATTTTGAAAATGATTTCGTGGATTATTTCGTGGCAGAATTTAATTTTCGTCAGGTTTCCAATCGATGCTTCGCGAGGGTAGTAAATTGTAGCGGGTCATAGGTTCGAGCGACGAGGGACGAAAGGACCAGCGGCGTAAAGAGGAACGCCTTTTGAAGACGATGATGCCGACGACGCGTCTCCATTGTACGGGACAGCCGGGTCAGCCTGACGACCGGGCAACACGTGTCTGTTATGTCTATTATCGACAGATAGTGGGGTAACGAGCGGACGAGATTTATCACCCTCCGTTGCCACCCTAGAGAAACGAGAAGCCGAGGGTACGATGGGGTGGCGAAGCGAGAAGAGCCTGGTTTACAGCTGGTTTGGCAGAAAGAAAGGCCAGTTAAAACCTTACAGTCGAACCGCGCGCGAGATCCTTTCGATAAAGTACGCGGAATAACCTTTGCGAACGCGGAATCCGTAGGTCTACGGAGACAAGCGGACCAATCGCGTCTAGGGGAAACGTTACAACCTAGCGGCTCACCGAACTTTCTTTGAGTTTTTCAAGTCACCGCGAGACGCTTAAATGGCAAGGGTTGACCGAGATGGAGGGGAGAGCGCAGAACTCGCTGGTAGTAAATTTAAATGTCAAAATATACGCGTTAACGATTCGGGACGCACAAAGCTGTATCGTAAGGTTTATTAGCATAATAGGAGAAGGTGCAGCGACGAACGAGCCTGGCCAAAACCCGTCAATCAAAAACCCGATCCTCGAGAAAAGGGCTAGTTAGCCAGTGACCCTTGCATTCTCGTCCTTTCGAAGGATAACGTACGCGTATCTCGGTGCATACCGAGCGACAGACTTTCTCGCTATTATTTCGGGACATTCCTGGGTTCCTTCGAGATATCGTTCGTCTAGATGTCGAGTTTTAACGCGGAAATAGTCTTGGAACGAGGGGAAATCAAACTTTCTGTGTCCACGCACCTCGTGTCCCAGTTTCGCGCGAGCTTTGAGAGAAAATTATACTTCCGGGTGCAAGGGGTGCATAAAGCTGGTGCTACGAGACTGAGTCATCCCCTTCGCCGGCGGAATTCGCATAGATGGGTAGGGGATTCTTTGACGTCCTGGCGTGTCTGACCGTACGACAAGCGTCACAATGCCGGACATTCCCGGCGTCACTGATTGTCACTTGTTTCCTGCCAATTCTCCTCCGTTGGTTCCGACCGCGAAACGCTCTTTCCCTACGCCGCTTCTTTCTCCAATTTCAAATTCAAACGGTGAAAATCACCGGCCGCGTAACCCTACGCCTTGAGAAACCGAAGGTCACCGCGTCGCCTTGGAACGTACTTTTCTATCGTCGATTCATCGCCATGTTCAAGAATGCCCACAGGCAGGGATGGAAGCGGATGGAAGTGCGCGTCGCGACTATCGTGCACGCCTCGAGTTAATAAAGACGCGGTTGAATCGAGAAGGAAGAGAAGGTGGAGAAGGAAGGGGCAAGGAGGACTTGGCATAATGTGGCTCATTGTCGAATCACTTCCGGGGCTTGACCTCCAGCAACGCCCTAAAGACCAGTTCACCTGGACAATGTCCACGAACAATGGACACCGGTGTTCCGCGTTGTAAAGCTCCGTACGACAGACACGTCGATTGTCTCGGATACGTACTTCCAGCCC
The DNA here is from genome assembly GCF_026283585.1 of Hylaeus volcanicus. NCBI lineage: Eukaryota > Metazoa > Arthropoda > Insecta > Hymenoptera > Colletidae > Hylaeus > Hylaeus volcanicus. The sequence continues at coordinate 8,731,482 of NC_071983.1, read as the reverse complement.
GAACGAGAATTTAATAATATCTACAATGCGTGGCTACTGCCCCCTGGCATCACCTACATTTCACGAGAGTTTTGTCGGGCTAGGTAGTGTCGGCGCTTAAGTGGTAGGCGTGTAAGGAAAAGTACATTGTTGCTTCGACGAAGATCGTCGCCAGGGAATTCGAGAAGGGTGCGTTGACATCCTCTCGTTCACGACGATTAACGCGTTAATCTTCTATGGACCACATTTTTTTCTTCTGCAAACGACGTTCAAGGCATTTACTTTGATACTTCAGGTTGATGGGCTGCCAACCGTCATTGATATTGCTATTGGTTATCAGTAGACTGCGGATTTTATGTATATTTATGATATAAACGGTTGGTCCTCGCTGACCGAAGCTTTCTTGAAACATTTACCACTAACCCGGAATGCCTAAGAAGCGTCGAGCACTAAACGTGTCGAGCAAAGCGCATTCAGGAAGCGAATTTCTCAAAAAACATCGTATCAAGTCACGCGTATTGGAAATGCGCTGTGGTCACGCTCTTTGCGGCTTCGACTTGTCTCATTACGAGTACCGGGGGTGGCTCGTGCGGTTCGCGCGAGGACACGCTTCGTCGAGCGTCGCCATTTATATGATTTGTCAGCGACATACGCCGCTAATGGCGCAGCCTTCCAGCCGATTTGTCGAAAAAGTGGTCCGCACGATCAGCGAGGCGCGTGTGCTCGCTTCGATATGAAAAACAACCGATCTTCCGCTCTTTTTTCCTTCTCTCCCTCGTGGCCGCTCGAAAAGCCAGCCGGCGGCTCGTATTTGCGTCGAGAGACGTCGAGAGAGGGGCCGTCAGCGATCGCGTGGAAAAATTGACGATGCTTCCAATATGCCGATGAGCGAGCGACGAGAGAAAAGAGGGCAGACGGACGCAGACGGGGTGGATTCTGCGGAACGCCTAAGCGAACAACCCTCGTGTCCCATATGGAAATGAACGTATTGAGCAAAGGTATCTCGAGAACCGGGTTAAATGTTAAATACGAGTTAAAAGAGTACAGCTTCGCTCGCGTCGCTTCCACCCCTTCCAAATAGAAATGCATCCTCTACAAAAATGTATGCAAATATCTTTTTGTTCAATAAAAAATAATATATATTAGCATTATATAACGAGGAAAGGGGGTTGTTTCTTAAAATTCCCTTTACGATATAAACTCAAATAAATATTGCAGAATGTATAAATACAGATGTAGCTTTCATCTTACAGTATACAAAATTAATAAGAAAGAATATTTTTATGTCGGGGGATTTAATCGATTTGTGCAGTGAACGGGCCATTTGACTAGTCAGTCGGCCATACACGGTCTGTGGTAACATATGTTTATAAGCGCGCTCAGTCTGTTTTAATTTTCAATTTCTGCGTTATCTTGTAACCAATTTTCATTAAATATATTTTAAAATTGTTTATTCCACTGCCTGGCTTCCATTACTTTACTTTTAATGTAAAGATTGTTTAACAATTTCAAAACTTTTTATTAGAAAAATTAAAAGCAAAAGACGACACATAAGGTGGCCACTAATTTCCCTGTAATTCTGTTTAAATGTATCCAACAAGTATGAGCAATACGTATGGTTAGAAACATCTCTAGCTAAAGACATCCAACATAATAAACGCCACAGGATTGATCATTTAAGGCGGGTTCTCGAGATCATTCGGTAAATTGGAGCCGTACCCCCGACGCAAGGGTCTTACAGACGACTGAGCTAAGCCTCGGATTGGTTTAGTCGCCACGAAGGCACGCCGCGAGTCGGCAGTTCTGCGGAACACGCGTCACCGAGCAAAACGCACCCGGAAGAGAGAATCCACCGTTTTCCACTTCTCACCCCTCCGCCAGGATCCGAAAAACGAGGCTCGGCCGACGCGGCAGGTAGGGTAGCACCGATACCTCGATTCATGCTACCCTACCATACGTCGACCTCGAGGCTTCCCTTCGCTTCTGCTCAGGTGTGTACGCGACGAGTAACTGTCCACGAAATTTGAGGGTAAATTTCGGTTTTAGAGACGTTTTATTTCTTCCCCCTTTTCGATCGTATCCTAATCGCGGTACGCTTAATTCCACGGTGTCTTCTTTAGGTTACCTTCATTGAAGTTGTTGGATATTATGATAAATATTATAATCATGTTATTTTTATTTTGAATTTTTTGTACTCGTCGCGCCATCACTTTGTCGGGTGAGAGTGAGTTCACTGCGCATATTTATCCGTTTTCTTTTTTGTTATGTTATGTTCAGACAGTATTAGTAAAAGACGTCCTTCCAAGTAGCTATGGAAAACAGTGTTAAAATAAACTATTATATTATAGAGTTAGTATTCGTACAGTTTGGGAGTTTTCTGAAAGTGTAAGCGTAAAATCCTTATCTGGATTAAAAATTCTTTTGTCGGTATATTATAAAGCTACCGCGTTACGCCATAAATGTATTACCTTCTGGATTGTTAACCTACCAGCTACACGATCTTGATATTTCATCAAACGGCTCAAAATTAGATTATACCGCGTAATAAATCAACATTTGCACTTCCGTACATGAAAGTCGAGCGTAATATCATAGGAACGGTGAAAACACGTGCGATAAATGATGTTATCGTACTACTTTCAACCATTTATCATCGCGGTCCAATTTAGGCAGCGGACGAAATTAGGCAACCTTCCTCTGCTTGATATTTACAACGAAACTTTACGATTTCGCTGATAATGGTTTATCGATAATTTAACCTCGATCGTTCCAGTTTCCCCCTTTGGTTCCGTTGCGCGAGAGCCTCGCCTCTTTCCCTGAGAATGTGAGAAAAGGATTAGGATTAGGGGATAGCGTGCGAATCGATCGAAAGGGATCCCTCCTAGATTTCTCCAATTTCAGAAAAGGATCACGCTTTCTGTTAACCGTTCGTTTCTTTACCACCGCTGGGATGTAATTCACGTTTCCAACCCCATTTTTCCAACTTCTTTATGCTTGGAATATATACATTTTTTTTTCTACGGATCGACGAAATACGTTAATTTTTTCGCGAATTCTCCATCGACACTCGAAAGCGATACGTTTTCGATCAACCATTCGTTATCTACGCCTCGATTCAAAGAACGCTCGATATACGACGAGAATTCACGGCTAGATTTCCTGTCGCGATGTTTTCTCCGCTCGTGTGCTCGCACGTTTACGCGCGTGGGGTTGATAGATCGGCCCGACGAAACGAAGGGGTAGTTTGGCTTTAATCGATCCTGTAATCGCCGGTCCGACAGTTGGCTCGGGCTACCTTTTTGTCGGCAGTTAGATGGATGGTGCCATTTACATTTTGTCAGTGCGACATGCGCTAACGTAACATAACGCTACCGCTATCATATCTATCACACCCTCTGGACCGGTACGCGGCTAGTTAACAACTCAGTCCAAGCCCGTAATCTCGTTTCGCAACGACCGACGTTTTTCGCACAAGAATGACCCGACCTGAAACGACGTCGAGCGGAAGAAAAATTTGAAAAATCGCAGGCTCGCTTTAATCTAGAGTCAGTCCCGTAAGTACTCGTACCCTCTATATCCATTTAAGTAATTTGTCTAATTTAAATGATAAGCTTCATGTTTCCAAATCAATTTTCCATTATAAATATATACATGATTAAACTTCACACATGTATATACAGTCAGTCCCATAAGTATTCGTACGTTTTATGTCTATTAAAGAAATCTATCGAAATTAAATGATAGGTTTGCGAAGAAAGTCACGCTAAACGTTGCTTGTAAACGAACAGACGGAATTTTGTAGACTTTTACTCTTGTAGAAAACTCTGTGGACTCTAATTGGGATCGGTTCCGAGTCCTCTTGATGTAATTGGGATCAATCCAGTCGTATCCAATTAGGTTCCACCTAGAATTTCAATGTGACTCTAGTTGAATTCAGATAATCGCAGAGGCCCAATTTAGGGCGTGATAATAGAGACAGTTGGAATGACAGTTGACATCGATTTCACGGGCTACTTTTTCAATCTTGACTCGTACCGATTTCACGGTCTACTTGAGAACACACGAGTCAACGGAGACGAAGCGATTCTCGGCGGAATTTTCGGAATCGGAACGGGGAAAAGAGGCAGAAACCGAAAGAAAACTGTCCGAGGTAAGCCAATTGACAGATCCGTCAACACGGATGACACCTTCGACGCGACCGAGCCGACCAGCTGTCTACCGTCGAACCTAGAAAACGACTCTGTCCGTTCGTATCCCTCTCTCGATTTCTCTCTCGTACTGCTTTTCCCATCTTCAGCATCTGCCGGATAATACCAGGGATTATAGCAGGAGGATAGCAAGCCCACCGACACTGGTTCGGAGCAAAGTATTCCTCCGGTGGATCTCGAACCATAAACAGATCGATCATCTTTCAAACGGTTTCCCGTACGAGATCGTATCTCACTAAAATCCTTGGTTTTGCGGGAAATCGTCGATTCGCCGTTTTCAAAACGGAGCAAAGATAGTAAGTACTGTTATACTGGACTCACACGCCTTTTCGTCAATCCGTCCAATACAGATTACTCAGCGACTTACACTTTCTTGTTCATAACTTCGTAACTTCCATCTCATCCATCGTTGCCAAGGGCTAAGGTCATTCTATCCTCACCGATTACCAGAATACAATACTTATATATAGGATCCAACGAAAGAAACGCGGGCAGTTGACTCCTTAACCAAGTACTATTAAATTCACAACAAAGATTCTTGTAAGTGTCCGTAAGCGCTTAGAACTCTCAAATAAATCTGTATTCAGCCAACATTGAGTGATTCGAGGATCCCTTCTCTCCTTTCTACGGCGTAATAGTACGATGGTATCGACTTGTATGTCGAGTAGGATTTTTTCTGGAATATTTCGTTACGGAAGAGTTGACGGTAGCTCTTCTCCGTGTGGCGCCTCGAGGAGGTTGTTTCGTTTACTTACGTCACGCTTCAAACATTCCGGGGAACGGCGACAACGACAACGACGACGACGACGACGGAAGCAGTAAGCTCGCGCGCGTATCGTATAAGAAATATACAACTCACCTCCCACGCGTAGCGGGGGTTGTAAGGCTCGCTCGCCCATTTCGCGAGGAAAGGCCCGAACCTCGCACCCCTTGGAATGTCCTTCCGCGCACGAACTTGAGGACCGCCGGCCGCCGAACCTCCCACTTCGACTTCCGGCACGGGTGACACCCATTCGCGGTTCGATTGCTCCTTTTGCTTCAACGCGTCCTCTGCGAATCAAACAAGATTATCGGCTGAATCGTCTGCTGTCAGGTACAGAATGCCGTTGCACCGTTCGCCAAAAGAAGCTAACGGCGATACGATTCGGTGGATGACGATTAAACGCAACGTTAGCGGCGATTATATAGCAATTTAGAAAATGAAATCCTTTCGATAACCGCTCGTGGCGACCCAGCCGCGATAACCTACTATTCTAATCCAGACAATTAAGCGCCACGTCTCGCGATAATTTACACCGTAATTCGTAACATTAAGCGCCGCGCGGTCGACCCAGTATTCTAATTTACGCAATTAGCTGCCGCGGCTCGCAAACAGGGCTTTCGAGCGGTAATTTTCTGTAAAAGAAGAAAAATTCCAATTCCGCCACTCACGGTACGCCTCGGTCTTGTAGTCCCACGGGGACTTGTCCTCCTCCCTGGCCGACGGCGGTCTATGCTGATCGTCCATTTTCGCGTTTTCGGCGACTCCCGTGCCACCGGCGACCAGCGTGCCAGACGTCGAGTCGCCTTCGTCGCTGCTTCCTGGAACGCAACGCCGGCGACTTAGAAAGAAACGATGCTGGTTTTAACGAGAAATCGGGCCGCGTCTAAGGTCAAAGAACGCCGGCATGTGGAGCGAGGTTAAAGGTTTCGGCATCGATTGCCTGCCCACGTTCCGCTCCGTTCCAACCGATCGTCGAACGGTCGTGCCACCCACATTCGCGCGACGGGATGCATTCGCGCCGGGGAAAACGGAATGGAGATTACGTCCACGACGAAAATTCAATTTACCCGTGGTGATTTGCGCGGAGGACTCCGGAGACCCAAAAGAACCGTCACTGTGGCTAAAGAGAGGAGGGTGGAATGATTTTGAAACTCTATCGATTGATCGTTTCCCTGGAAATAATAGCCGCTCTTCCTGTAATCGAAGTTTTCCCTCTACTTGCGCTGAAAAACATCGCCGAATATCTTGATAAAGCCAAAAATGCTTGCAACCAACGACGAAAGCCTTGCCGTTTTTTGCGCCGGGCTAGACAACGTTAGGTGTCGGAGAAGGTACATATGAGCCGTTCACTGCACAAATCAATTAACTCCATTTTTACATGGCATTTCTCAACTTTTTATTCTACGAAGTTGATCGATTTGTCCAATTAGCGGCTTATACGATGAGATTTATAGAGACAGGGTAAATTGGTTCTCGAGAACTTGACTTTAACCCTTTGCAGTCCAGATTTTCTGATTTCAGTGCAGCTCTGTCGAGTCTCACTCGCCATAGGACAGCAAAGGGTTAACTCAGGCACATGCAAGGATCAGTGGCAACCGTAGAACGTTATCGTCTCGGACCTTTGGTCGTTTCCTCGGTCTAGTGTGCGATGCAACATCCGAGTTGAGGTTGTTTCGCCCGATAAGCCTGGAGAATTTTATCCTCTCCTTTCCTCTGTTCGCCTACCTTCGATGCACTATGAATGTACTGTATATTGCTCAGGAGTTGGTGAGGTACCTACGAACTGAGGGGCACAGAGGCAAGGAAATCTCACCGCGACAGCCAATCGAACTGCCTCGCCAACTCCTCTGAAGACGATCTCGACGAATGCTCCAAAGCGCCCGGTTATAGTGTCGTTTACGAGCAATCTTCCTTTTATCTCCCGGACAATATTCTATTCACAGCTTCTAATTCCCTTGTGGTACCTCGAAACCGTGAGGCTATCCGTCCTTCGAATCTGGATTTATTTGTATAACTCCGGACCGGATACGACGGGCCCTTCTAATACCCGACTTATCTTCGAATCGAAAGATATCCCCCGCTCGTTGTATCAGCTATCTAAAAACAAACTACGAATTCTACGCGCGTCTACGTAGTGACACGGAGACCTGCGACGATCGACGGTCCTCTGCAAACAGCGTAAGCTCTCTGTGAATCCGCTAGGCTGAGCGAAATTGCCGACAAACTCGCAGGTGTATCCGAGAGAAAGGCACAAAGGCGGCTGTTCGCTCGGTGCTTCGTTCGCGATGTCGATCTTTTACGATCCGCCGCGACGAGTCCTCGAATACGTTTCGATGACGATCGAGTCCTGCGGAGGATGTTTATCCACCGGTAGTAAATGTTTTAGGACGCGATTTTATAGCCCGGAATAACATTAGTATTTCAATGTTATCAGTCTTCTCTAATAAATATCTGCGTTTTCTTTTTTCACACGGATCGACAAAACTTCGTAATCATACTAGATGGATAACTGGTTAAAAATTTAACACGATTTTTCGAAGAGCTGTATGCGCATGATATTCTAATAAATATTGTTTCGGAAATATCTAAATTTAAGTGCCGCGTTAGAAATTACCGTATGCCTCGACCGATTAGACGTTCGGATCGTGTCCTGTTTGTCGATAATTTTAAACGGTCAGCACAATTCTAAATCACGAAAGCAGCGCGTGTATCGTTCTAGAAGAAATTAAAGTTATTATGAAAGTTAATCACGTTTCTTTATCAAACGAAATCCGTATCCTCTAATCGTATCCTTAACAAATATCCTTAAGAACTTCAACTCGGATCACCGTGGAATCCAAAACGTTACCTCGAGGAGCGTTCGTTTTAGCATGGAATAACCCGAAAGCAAACGCCACCAAGCTTAAGGAACCCTCGACTTGTGTTAGCGCGATCTAGTCGTAAAATGAAACCGTGATCCTGCGGGGTGGGCTAATCGACACGAAGCTCGAAGACAAACGGTAATATAGATATCGGGACGTGCGCGTCCAGCACCGCGGAGAATAATATCTCTCGATATCATTGGTCGCCGAAGAAATTCGTCGGATCCTTTAAAAATAACCGTAAAGATGCGATTTCGATTTCGCGCGTCGGCTCTTCCGATTCGATTAACAGAAATCCGGTTTAGTCGATAAAGTAAACACGGTTTCGTGGCCCGTCGTTCGTTTTCGCGGATGATCGTAAAGAAGAGATTCTAGGATTGTTTAAGAGGATAACGCAGAGCTTCTCGCGCGAATAAAGAGTCGATACGCGATACAACAACAATATTTGGGGAACTCTCGACGTCAGGGGTCTTTGACTCCTGTGGGACACGAGTGCTCGAGTGCTACTTTCTCCCTTGACAAAACTACGAGTACTTGTTGAACCATGAGCGATATTATCCTCGATGATAGCGACTCGAGAGGCTCCCAGCGCGATTAGGCTTCAAGTGGGGCTGCTTAGGAGAATCGAAATTATTCGTGGGAAGACCGTTGTGACTACCACTTTCTTTCCTTACCGGGTCCTTGTTCGTCGAGTAAACAGGTTCCTCCGAATAAAGCGCACAACTTTACGTTTATAGTTAGAGAATAATATCTTGTTTAGAAATTCTACAGGTTACTTTATCGCCAAATCAACAATCCACTCTTCTTCTTCGAATGATACAACTGGAAACACTATACGCGCAAAGATAAAGTGACAACAGCGAATACAATATTTTTAATAGATTTACTCTTTTAATTGTTATAATATCATAGTACCGTCGCGTGGCAAAACCAACGAATTTATGCCTTGCAAATTGAACGTATACTTTGCATACACATTGCCAATCGATTTCCTCAAGTATGACTCATTAATGGAAGTATGTTATCCTACGTTCTCGGTTTATTTTTGCGCATAAAATCGTCTCTTTCTCGACTGGGCATTGCGAAAAAATTGCCTCGAACCGAGAATGTTACGTGTTTAGTCAACAGGTCCTCTTCGGAGGGAAAGACGAAGGAGTCTAGACCATTCTAACCGAATGATTCTCATCTATGATAAGATGCATCCGTCGTTAATTGTCTCACGGTTGAGACAAACTTGAAAACCAATTTTTAATTGAGTTGTTCGCGTTGGGATTCGAGTTATTCGAGAGCGCAAAAACGTTCGACTACCGGCGCTCGAAGATATTCGTCGACGGATCCCGGAAAAGATAATTAAACAAATTGGCGAGCGAGCAACGGGGTGTCGGAAGAGCGATTGCACCGTGGAATGTGTTCAGGCGCGCGTAAACGGCATTGCTGTGACCGCACAGGACATCCTGGTGATACGGAGATCCTGATGGAAAACGTGCGTACCCTCGGTGCCCATTAGTGCGTATCGTTCAGCGAGAACGATTCCGCTTTGGAATCGAGAGACTCGTCGCGACGATCAGGCTAATTGGAAGGAACAGCCGCGATCCGATCCTGCGGTAAGGAACTATCCTGCGGCGGTGATAACGCTATCAGCTCGTCGTGGAATTGCCAGTAGATGGTAAACCGAATTAGACAGAGGAACGAATCTCTGCAGCTTGCTTCCGGACGAGCTGCGGTCGAACTTCCTTTTGTTGATACCCGGAGATACGATGCTTTCCGCGGTTATTTATAATAAAATTGGCTCCAACATCTGTCAAGTCTGCTAACCCTTTCAAACCTGGCGTTCACAATTGAGGATACACAATTTGAAAATTACCGACACTATCGTTTAAGGCGAATGTCCTTATTTGCGCACATGAAGGAAGGCCAGTTTTCCACGAAAACTACACTATAAGCATTTTTTCTTTTACTTTTCCCACACTAATTCTAGTCCAAGTTAACCCTGAAAATTAAATTATGTTGGTACGAGAGAAAAAAATAATTCAGGTCTGAAAGGGTTAACCCTTAAGAAACGAAGGACAGTGGTAAATGGGAAAACGTACGAAACTACGTCTCGACGAATGTATGTTGTTATCAACGACGATCGCTCGTATCGATAAATTGCTTGTTATTTCCTGTAGCGCACAAGCAAATCATAAACAGTTTCGTTTTATCGAAACGCATCACTTTCGATCACCTCGTCCGTAGGAGCTTAATTTCGTTTCTTTTTTATGGATACGCGTTTCGAATCGCGACAATGAGCGCAAGAGTTTGCAACTTACCATTCATCTTGTAGTCGACCATAGGCCGCGACAGGTCGAGACCGTTCATAAGCGGGTGGAATAGTCTCCGATCTTGGCAGAATCGCCTCTTCTTCGGGCGAACGTAAAATCACTGTCGGCACATGCTCTGTCACCAAAGTCTCACAGGTCAACACAATCCAACGGATGCGAAAGTCGCGAGAAAATCCAGATTAATCGTGTCCATGATCGATCGATCGATACGCATGATCGTTACGAGGCGCGATAAAACGTTCTTCGTACACTGTTCGATGGATAGCGAGGGCGAGAGGGAGGGGTGACCGTGATTGCGGGGGGTATCCCGAAGAGAACGTCAACACGGAGAACGAGAATCGGAGTCGTGCAGCTCGGGGAAGACACGACGGAAAAATAAGAAGCGGATGACCAGAAGAGCGCTGCTTCGTGTCAGCTGGCTCTTGGCAGACTAGAGGATCCAAAATCTGTTGAGAAGAGGATGGCACAACGAGGGTTCCCGAGGGAAGCCAGGGACGATCCACGGGGTGTGGCGGAGCCGTTTCCATCGAGAGCTCTGGTTGGCCCACGGGCGGAGCAACCCCTATCGCATTCGGATCCCCACCAGTCCACCACAGCATCCCTCGAGAGTGCGAGCAAGAGGACGAGACTGAGATAAGAGACGAAGTTACACTGGTGGAGGAACTCGCTGTGGTCGCTGACTGACTCTGATTGCGAGAGACCACCGACAGAACGTGACTCTGATAACGAACGAGACGGGCTACTAGTCGAACGTCGAACATCCACGATTCATAAACGCAAAGAAAATTTTTTTTAATTCTTCTTCGATCGACACATTTATGAAACGCCTGTTTTAAGGAATGTTTAACCCATTCACTGCCAAGCAAATTTAAAGCGTAAGTGAAAATGCTAACGACACTTACTGTAATAAGATAAATTTGTCTCGAGAGTCATTGTGACTTTTAAGACATTATCTACACGACAGCAGAACTTGTTGATAACGAAATCACTGGGCGAACATGTTTTTATATCCGTAAATCTATATCGCCTGCTATTTTCTCTATTTACTTCCAACCGTCATTATCTCGTTCACTTATGAAAATAAATATACCAATAGCTTCGCGGAATAGCGCCATTTATTTAAATCCAACTTTGCGAAAGCAAACTGATGTTATCATTTGCAATGTATTATACGTCTTTGACAATTTTCCTACGCGTGATCTGACAGTTTCCACGAGTAACTCGAGCACTTCAAACTTTTTTTCCACAACGGAACAAGAAATGGACCTAAATCGCTGGCAACCGGAGGTCAAATGTCAGGGTGCGAAGAAATTCGTTCCATCGCGCGAACCCTCGATCGAAATGTACTCCCGAGAGCATGGAAGACGGAGAGGACCCCACGCAGAGTCAGGGTCAGTGGAACAGCCATCGAAGTCTTTATTGGACAGGCTCGGTCACCTTTCTCTTCGAAAAGTAGCTGTCACGAGCTTGTCTGAATTTTTTTTTCAAACCACTTTTCACAATTCATCGCGGTACGAACCGTTTGTCCGATCGACTTCGAAGTCAATTGGAGGAGTAGGATTTCGGCGCTTTCGCCTAACGGAAAGTAACCGAAACCTTGCAGTTTCGTCCTTACAGTTTCGTTATTCGTATCCTCGGACCGTGGCGTGAAAATTCCGTTACATCGTGTTACAAGTTCGATTCCAGGAGAATATAAAAAGTTTGCTGTCGGTTATTCGATCAGCCCGCGTTAAAATTTTTTCGAACACGGCAGAGCGCGTAAATCCATCGGCCAAATATTCGGAGAAACGACCGCGGAAACGAGCAGGGAACTAAAGGCGTCGAAACAAATCTTCATTTTCTGCGTGCCGCAAAAATGTGCGAACGAGAGTGTTTCGGAGGTAGGAAGACATGTGTCGCGTCTAGTAATATCATTCTTTATGGCTGGCAACACCGGTACCCTTCGTTCATTCAACGCGAGCGTCGTCTGCGCAATATTTGGACGGAGGGGGACAGCTTGATTTACACCGGCATAAAAATGTCTTCCTTTCTACCCTTCCGTGAATGTAGATATCACCTTTTGCTTCGTACCTTAGGTAAAATCGCGTGCTCCTTACACAAGCTGTCCCGTGACAAACTAAGAAAAATACAGAATACAGATGTCTACGATACGAGATTCGTTAAAGTTTAAATCACACGCGCCTACACCATTTATTTTCTAAATTTATTTTCTCTGAAATACATCACTTACTTTCTTATTCTGTTTTTCGCAACACTGCCTTGTGCATCCACATTTTAAAGCTTTCAAATTCTGCTATTGTAGAACTTTACTTTTAATATTATTTTACATGAATACATTCTGTACGTACTTCGTAGTTGCGCATTCAAGTTTCCTATAAACGCATAAAAATACGCAGTTTGATTACAACTGCCATTCTACGTAGAAATTTAATAGCCTTGAGATTGCTCTCCAAGATAGGAGATCTCGGATGAACCAATCTCCGCGTAATTGCCTGTTCTGGCTCTGACCAATAAAATGCTACGTTGAAAATTGCGTACAGGGGTTTATTCTCGGCTGCGAGCGTTCTGACCGAGAAAGGGGTTGATCGATTCGGCAACGTAGGACGTACGACGTACGTCGTCGATGACGGCGATGGCGGAGGGGTAATAAATAACGGGAGTATCAAAGGGTTATCAGATCTAAGCAGAGGTTCTAGGTCTAGCGCAACTTCTGACACGTAGAGTGACGATGCCGTAATGTCGGTGGCAAAGTGTGCGCATGTGGGGTGAGTCGGTGATGGCAAAAGAGGGGAGGAGGTGCGAACCTATTAAACTGACAGAAACACTTGCCACCCCCACCTCTGATCCAGCAACCACCACCACCTCCCGAGCCTCCTCCCCGAACTCCGACTCTATGCCATCCCTTACTCGAAAGCCCTTCGTCCCTTACTGCAACACCGGAGTTATTAATATTTTTCACACCCCCGAAAATTGTCTCCTATGTGCTTGCCGGCAACTTTCACTGTGTAGGAGAAGCAATTTTACAAGCGTGTCACCGCCTGTCGCTTGTCAAACTGCAACGACAAGATACGCGGCCAAATCTCGGTCTCGCAATTGTTTCTTCGCGATTATCGATAAATTGCGAAACGTTGAAAACTCCCTCGACGATCGTCCAACGGAAATTCGCCCCGGGCGCGTTCGAGCGTGCAAAGTGTACGAATACGAAATAAGTTCGCGTCGTGACCTTAACAAATGGGAGAATCGTTTCGGAGACTCTCGAAGCGGCCCGTGTCCGAGGAGGAACGAAGACTCCGCTCCTCGATCCGATTCCGTCGACCGTTAACGGTCGGTGAAACAGAAAGTAGTAGCTAACGCTGAGAATAACTCGTGGAGGATGAAATAAGAAAGAAGTCAGTCCTCTTAGCGATCAAACAATCGGCTGCTGCTCGAGTGGCCTTCCAAGAGACCGTGTTAGTCGACTTCTTGATCTACCCCAAAGCGATTTGCGCGTCTCTCGACAAAGACGCGAGCGAAAGAAAGGCGGCCAGGAGGGAGGGGAAAGAAATAATCATTCGAACGCGATACGCTAGGTGAAAAGGATCGAAAGACGTGCGTGTCCGTGAATGGAATTGCGTACACTCAGCAACGAGCACGTATGTCCGTGAGTGCCCGAAATAGCGATTGGTGAATCCACGTCGGGCGAAGTCGCCTCCAACGGTCGTCCCGAGAGTCTATAATTTGTGTTCGAGTCGAGTTGGTTCTCTGCGTTGTTGTACGCACACGCCTTGGCTGCCTTTCGAAGCGCTGCCCTCTAATGTGCCATTGAGAGCCACGTTGATGTGGCGTAAGTAGTCGAGCAGAAGAAAGAAACGAGAGGAGAGGAAAGGAGAGTGCGTACTACCTCTCTATGAAGCACAGGAGCACCGCCCTCCTGCCTCGAGGAACTTGAGACGCGATTGTTGTGCGCCGCGTGCACACCGTGTACCAGAAGCATTGTCCCTCGTTAGAGGCCACCGGAAGTCACCGGAAGACGATGAACTAACGGAAGACCCTCTACTTTCGGGCTCCTCCTGCCGACGCGACGCCCTCCTTTCGACAGACTTTGCAGCTTGTCCCTGACCCCTCTGCCCCCACCGCGGTGATATACCTTTCGACTTAACCATATATGGGTGAAAGTGCTTTTCACTGAAAAACTACAAAAATTAATTCTGATAGTTGTGTCACGGAAAATGAATTTAAATGATCGCGCTGCTTGGGACTCGAACGGTTAAGGATGCGTCTTGCGTGACTTAACGGTGGCGAAGGTCTTTCCATAGATTGAGGTTACGGGGCCAAGATCGACGAAACGCGGCAGAAGATCCAGATGCGGACGATAGAATTGTGGCACGCGAGCGACCGGAACTGGCTCGAGTAGGGAAACTCCGGTATAGTACATTGGGCCTTTTCGCACGCGTGCAACACCCTCGTTCTATCGCGTCCGACTACTTACACAATCGCGACTATGTATTAGTTTTCTATGCTTGAGAATCTCTCGACAACGATCGTTTCGATACGTCGCGTCCAGTCAAGCTTCCTCTCTATTCGTCGATCAACTGGTTTTCAATTTCCCGTTACACGCTTAAGCATCGATCACCAGGGCGAACTTGCTAAGTTAAAATGCACGATTTTACGAAAAAGTAACATAATTATCGCCACGGGGCGAGCATTGTTACCGACGAATAGCGGCCGTGGTAGTCAAAATTCATTGGCAAATTAAACGTTTCGGGGCACGTCACTCGTCCAATGGAGAATCGGGATTAATTTAGGAAGGTTTGTGCATCAAGTTTACATCGCGAAGCCGAACAACAAGTCGGGTCTCGTCGGGAGCGCGTCGAATTGCACGACGGGAACGGAAACGGGAAATATTTCGCGGCGTTCGAGCGATTGAGGGAGGAAGCAATAGAGGGAATCAACAGCGATATTCGCGTAATATCGGTGCAACAAAGTACAGGGCATATTGGAAAACGCAGAGCGCGTGCCGTAGCGGCGGGAAGGCAGGACAGCGTGCAAATATTGATGCATTAACAATGCAGACTAATTATGTTTTGGTTCGAGCATAGCGTTCCCGTCGACGATGGTGTGGGGTTGACGATAGTGGTGGTAGTTGAAATTTGCAGTGCCCACCAGCCCGGCCATTTCGCCATTGTGATCCGGACTTCGGCACACAGCCTCCGGGGGGCTCGCAGGCGTAACCCGCCGTTAAATTAATTTTATCTCATGTCCGAAATTAATTTTGTATACGCCACTGCCGCGCTCGGTCTACCTCTGTTGCCCTACCCCTCCGTTCTGGCACGCCCTTCGTTAAAAAGATCCGCCGACCTTCAGCGTTTTAGATAAAAGAAATAACGTTGCCACGAAATAAATCTTGAAGAATCTGAAACTTACTGCGATTGTTCGAAGATCGCTTGATTATGCGAAACAGATTGTTTAACAACCGAGGAACGCCCTTCGTGTTTCGCAGACCATTCTCGAATACGCAACCGTATGTTATAACGAGGTTCGGTTAAGAAAGTAGAAAAGCAAATCTGATTCCGCCTCGGGACGAGAGGAACGATAATCGGAACGATTAGACTCTAATTATATTCGCATCGTTCGAGCTTCGGGCTGTTTAAACGAGGCACGCGTCCTCAACGAATTCTCGACGAGCTCTTCTCGCTAGGAGAGGAGAAGATCGAAGGGCAAAACCCCTGCGGATATCAGCCCTTAGCGGGAGCAAGCTGCGCAAGGGTAGAACTCGTACGAAGGAAGGGGAACAGATGTTTTTGAGCTCGAGCCAACATTGTAATCCATGTTCCGCAACATCGTAATTAAGGAAAAATGGAAGTTCGTCTTTTTGGCTTCCTCTTCTCGCCTACACCTTCCGATCGTACTTGGCAACCCTGAACGTTTAAGTAAATCGTTCTGAATCTTGCTTTTTTTTATTGAAACTTTCAAATCTCGGAAGAGAGATTTATTCCCTTTACATGTTGTTAATAATATACAGACAGTCTCACGAGTATTCGTACCTCCTATGTCTATCGAAATTGCTGTAACAATTTGACTCTTTGATTCTCGAAAAGTGGGCAGTGCCAAACAATCTCATCAATGTCCTGAAAACTATATCGAAAACTTGCTTGTTATCGTACGTTGGCAATGAATTCCTATTTTTATCTCTCGGCGCGAAAATAAATAAATAAACGTCAGAGCATCGTATCGATAAGCGTTGCAGTAGACACGTCCGTCTCCTGATTGCCAAGTGTTCGGGTTTAACGTTTCTCGGAAGGAGTTACGACGAATCGATTCGATAACGATGACTATTAGACCGCTTCCCTCGCAGTCGCAAAGTCGAGAAAGCGAAGAACGATGTCCAGGCTGTCGGATAATTTCCGTCGATAAAATGAAACGCGATAAGATCTCAAACAACGGTAACGCCGCTGAAGCTCTAAAATTATCACGGCTGGACCGTTCCGTTCCATTCCGCTTGCTGGAATGGAATCGAAGCGGTTCAATTTTCGCGCGCGTATCCGCGAGCTTCTCGACGCGATAAATCGCGGCGGGAAAGAATCGAATCTGCCCGCTCGGATCTCACGCCTGGCTCGTAAACAAGGCCAACAATGCGCGCTGACCGTTTTCCTCCGTGTTCACCCCCGCAGTCACGCATCCCTTATGCCGGACCGTTTCCAACCGAAGGATCGTGGCACGCGAGATAAAGCGAATTTAAAAGTTTAAATCTTCTCGGCCACCAGTTCGTGGCCCGGTTTACCTCCCGAGGGAGGGAGCACGAGAAAAGCGGCGCGAAAAGGGTGGCCACTCGCGTCGAGATACGGATACGATCTGACCGTTTACCACCCCCCGTTCTCGCCGAGACCTTCCGACGAATGGAACGACGTGAAACTGTGTAGAAGAGGGTCGACGTTCGACGGACGAGGATCGTCCTGGACCTCCTTCCCCGAGGGAGGACAATCGCGCGTTTGCCTCCCAATCACAGCTCCCGATCGATGCTTATCAATGTTTACCGTCGCTACCATTATTTATCAGGCCTCGATGTCGTCCGATCGCGAAACGCGCCGGCGAAAACAAAACGTATCTCGAATCTACCGCAACTTTTCGTGCCGCAATAACCGACGCATATTAATCCGCGACGATCAACGTCGATTACCTTCTTCATTTCGGATCGATGATAATATCGTTAACAAACAACTCGATTAAATCGACGGAGATATCGGCTGTCTCACGAATCTTCGCTTCTCTCTTGTTTTTCTTTTCTTTTTATAAAAATGTGAATAAGGACACGGGTCATCGGCGTTATCCGAACAATCGACGGTGTAGGACAGTAAGCATTCGGAATCCGGGAGATAAGAGTCCAGATATCTCCGGCAGTCGTCGTTCCATCACGCGCGAATAGACTGCCTCCGGCCCTATTCACGCGGGCTGGAAGAATAGCCCCGTGATTCTATTCAGAGAATAGAGAGAGCGAGAGGAACGGAGTCGTCGAAACGCTCGGGGAACTCCACGGTATCGAAGCGAGAGAAATAAAGGGGGGCGAGGGAATCCAAAGAGGGGGTATACAGCCATCTGGGAATCGAATATCTTCGATCTAACGGCATCTTTCCTTCGAAATATACGCAATTGTGGAAGAGTAATCGATGGACAGTCGGTTGCCTGTATTTCTCGGAGAGGCTCCGCGCGATGCACCCTTTGGGGACCTTTTGGGGGTACGGATGAAAGGGCGCGAAACGAGTAAGATGTTTCTTTTTCCACCCTTGCGAGATCGCGTTTTCAGTTAACCTGCGCTCGTTTTGTCCTATGAAAATTTTTTTCTGCGACAGAACCGCGCGAGGGGATCGTGAAAGGCGTGAAGTTCGACGACCGGGGGTGAAAGAAACCCTGCGGCGGCACCGATCGCGCCGTAATTGAACCTTCGCGAAGATATTTCGCCGTCTTTGCGCTTAAATTCCTCGAAGAAACTTCTGACGTTCGTAAATAAATCAAAAGAGTACATTTTAACAGATTCAAAGGTTCGTTTAATTTCAAACAAAGCGTACGCGATCCTGCTCTTCGTAAATAAAGTGCCGATGAAATATCGCTTTCGCGAAGGACCGTGGTGTAATCGGAGGCTGGTTCGGAAGCCACCTGCGAACAAGGGAGGCACCGTGCCGCTCTTGCGAAAACAGTACACGCTACTCGACGCAGGAGCCGAAAAGTCAAGTTACCCTTTTCATATTTTCGTCAAACATAAAAGCCAAGAACGGCGGAAAAAAAAAAGTCGACGAGAGAGGGTTCCTCTTCACCTTTTCTCTTCGCGATGACTCGTCCTTCTTTCAGCAGCCACTCGTTCCGCATTGTCTGCGGTTAACCCATCGACCTTTCCGGAAAATTTCGATTAAAAAAGTTGCGGCACAATCGTTCGCGATTTCGCCCGGGGCGTGAGAAATCGCTCCTCGGCTCTTCGACGATTTGTAGCCAATAACCAGGGATCTATAACTCATCCGTAATTGTTCGCTGGGGAAGAAACGTACTCTTCCTTTCTTCCATCTAATTCGATTTCGATAGCAGTGACACTCGTCGCCCGCGAGCGTACGAGCAACGAGCTCGATAAATAACTGATGAGAATCGAACAGTTCGGAATAAAAAATTCGGCGCCATCGACACCCACGCGAGAAGATTCAATTTCACCGTCGATCCGAAACGAACGCTCATCAAATACGAATTTCAAGGCGGCGCGAGTTCGGGGGTTGCTACCCCGAACAACGAGGAGGTCTCCTCGAGTCGCTAACTTTTATTAAAAATATTATTACTTCTAAGAATGAAGAATTCTTTTCCAAGGGAATCCACGCTTTGCCTGATGGCCGGGCAAAGGTTGTAGCAGCCGAAGGACAATACTTTAATTGACGATATATTTCATTTTGGTCTATTAAGAAATTAGTTTTTCGTGTAAAAAAAACGGCGGAAATTTTTGCATACTCTCATTACTTTTCCACCTCCCTGACCGCTGTTTCTCGTGTCCCAAAGAACGCTACCCTGTTTAGAAAACGAGACTTGATAGCGTAAAGTCGAAAATACAAAAAACAGGTGCGACCGTAACAAGCTTCTCGAAAATATCTGTTAAATCTCGTGTCCCATGGAAATTCAACTTCGATCGGGAATTTGAATTTGGTCGGTGGCGGACGGTTGAAATGGTACCGCGTGCGTCAGACATCAAACGCCTGGCTTGGTCCTTTGATCAAGCTCTGTCATTCAGATGACTCTTGTCGAGCATGGCCGATCGGCATAGTGGTACAAGCGTTAAAAAATTGATTATTGTGTCATGGGCACCGTGCGAATACCTATCGACGGCTGTCGCGCGTGCAGGATGGTGTCAATTGGCCGCAAAATTTTTTTTTACATCGATTCCGTGACATCGAAGGGAACCGATCGGTCCGAAGATGTCCGATCTTCCGCGAGGTATTCGAAAGTTTTCCTCCGTCGTTAACATTCGTCCTTCGAACACGCGGACGAAGTCGAGGAGCTCTCGAAGGAAATTCGAGCGGCTCAGGCGAAGCAAACGACGGTATCGGAGTTCCCTCCGAACGGAACTTTCTTTTCAGCTGGCAAAGTTTTGACTCGTCGGTCAGAGAACGGCGATACCGTAGTTCGATTACGTCGACGCCACGTACTCCCCCCGGGACTCGACGAGACTTCCGATTAAGCGACCAAAGATGGCAATGACGTCTCGACGTGGACGATTAATCGTTTCCAACCATGCCCGTGCCCATGTAATGTCTCTATATATACGAAATATCGCGGACGCGTACCTGGATATAACGATGCCAATGCTCGATACCCACTGCTCAGCGAAATGGCTAACATAGCCAAGCACTCTCGGCGAGGGTCTGCCGTTTTTGCCCGCTGCTGAAGTAAGACAATACTGAAGTAGTACCTCGTATCGCGTACAGCGTTTGAACTTGTGGATGTTGCTCGTTTTTGGAATACGAAAAGACACGAACAAAAAGATTATGTATCGCACTATGTTACGAGGGCATTGGTGGCAATGGTGGCCATTGTAACTTGGTCGTTATTTTGTTATCGTTATGAAAATCTCCCTGCTTTAGCTGTTTTCTCAAAAGTTCGAAGTCGAATTCCGAGGTCACTAACCTGAAGGACCTTTAGCGTTTATTCATTCGTTCGCTCCAAGTCGAAGAGGGCGTCGATACGCTACGGGCCGCGATACGCTTCTCTTTGCAGGAGGTAACTTCTTTTCGATTATGCTAACGCTACGTGGCGTTACTGAGAAATTGGGCACTTTTTCGAGTCGAACATTTCCGTCTGTCTAAGGTTACTACCCTACACCTACGCACGACCCTGAGTTAGGCAGTACTGCAGTTCGACTATACGATACATAGGGATTTTATAGTCCATTACTAGTGGGAAGGTATCGCAAATGCAGAAGAAATCGGTGAAAAATTCCGAGCAATGGCGGATGGAAATAACGGGAGCGCCACGATCGGTATTACTGGCGAATTTGAAAATCGAGCCTCGACGTGCTAAAACATCCCCCGGCTCTCATCGTAATGGGGACCCGTCTCTAAGGGCACTCGAGGGTGTGTAATTGCTAGAATCCACGGCCCTGCTACTACACCGCATTTACGCGTTATGCGGGGTGCGTGATAGGTACGAATCGACCGCCTACCGGGTGTCTCGTAAATTACAGACTCGTGATTACTATAAACGAAGTCGTGAATCTCTGGACGCAGATATATATTATTTTTTATTCAACCCGCTTGCCGTCTTCGAGGGAAATTGTAGATATAGCTGAAGTTGATACTGTTACGCTGGACTGCAACCAACCCTCTATTTACCGTGACTTACATGCCTTTTCGTCAATCCGTCCAAAACAGATTACTCGACCCTATACTACTCGTCGGAGATGGGACGTCGAAGGTGCGATTCGTTTTGCAGATATCGCGCGCAGAGGGACACAGGATAAGGACGGACGAGGTTAAAGAACATTATCGACAACCCCGTCGCGACGGGGGCAGCCCTCGTTGCGAGGAGAAGATTGGAGGGGTTAAACGACGAGCCACTAGAAAACAATCCCCTGGCCGCATTTGCGGATGCTCTTTTCTTCTCTTCCCTCACGGGTGTGCGGGCGCGGCGTTTCTCGCTCGTTCTCCGTTTCCCTCGCTCTTTCGACGTCCCTCTATTCCACTCTCGCTCGGCTCGACAGATGGCTCGGCCGCGTTTTTGTTTCAAGACTCGCGCCAACAATCGTCGCATTACCGGAACAAAACGATTCGACGATCGGTCCTTTTGAAAAAAAAGAAAAGCTGCGAGAGGTTCGAGTACGGCCGCTGGGGGTGGAAGGGGATACAAACGGTAGTTCAGGAAGTTCGGGATCGAGCATATCATCTCGTTAGAAGCACGCACCACATGTCCAAACACAGCGACGAAGAGAAAGAGGAATAGAATTATTGCGTCGCTAACGGAGAAGACAATGATTCGATTGGCCGAACAAACGGTAGCGAATAACAATATTCGTCCCGAATACACGCATATACTTGTACTGCGATGCTTGTTGCAAGTGCAACGAGCCGACCGGACCGCCGAATCGATTGTCTTTCGGAACAGCGTAATCGTTGCCGATTGTTCTGTCGCGCAATAGACGCATATGCTCCGTTTCCTCTGGCGAACGTTCACGGACTTCGAATATATGTATGTATACCGAAACAAAAATCAACGTGTGGCACTTCGATGGGGACAAACTGTTTGTTGTTTCTAGCGATACCAACGGCACCGATTACGGAAGACAGTCGCGCTATTTAGCGTAGATTATCGAAATATCTACGAAATTTCGGAAAAAATGTTTCCGCAGCCAGTTATCATCCTGCGATGGACACTAACTTTTCCCCGCGACGACTTTTATTGTAAACAAGTTCGAACGACGACAGTTTTACAACGTACGTTCAAGACCGTCGATGTAAACTATTCCCCTTCGTATTTATCGCGCAATCGAAACGCAACAATTTTTACGATCAGTTCCATTGAAAGTCTTTCTACGGGCTGCCCGTCCATAAACTCGTGCTCTTTTACGAGCATCTTTCTCCGCTGTCCAAACATAGATAAAAACGTGCGTAGCCCGTACACAACAAGCCGCACTCTTCCCGTAGCTCGGTCTTGCTTCGATTCTTCTTTATCGGCTACGAATTAATTTCGTTCTCGATCCACGTAACCGAGGTCCTCATTTCTCTCACCGAGTAGGAGCTGAAAAACGCATTAGCGATGCACGTGGCGCTGCAGTTCGAACACAGAGCTCAGTCAGCGGCGGTAGATTTAGTTGTATGGCGACCGTGCGTACGTACGAGTTCCCATCGACTTGGAATTCATACGTACGTACGCGTTCCCGTCCGCACACCACGATATGTATCACGCCTGCCACAGCGAGCGCAGGATCGACACAGGTCAGAGCCATGGTATCTCCCCTCTAATGGATTTCACTCATTTTTCTCCCCCGACAGCCTCGCGGTCGACACCGACCCCTACGACATCTCGAGGGCCTTTAGGGTTTATTCATTCGTTCGCTCCGAGTCCAAGAAGGCGCCGATTCGCAGACGCTGATCAAACGCGACGCGCGATACGTTCCTCTTCGCAAAAGGTAACTCCTCTCTGATTACGCTATGAAGAGGAATCGGACACTTTTTCGAGTAAAACATTTCCGTCTATCCAAGTATCGGCGATAAAATCGACGAAAGCAGGGAAAGTTCGAAGGCCAGAGCGAACTTACGATTCACCGTCTCGTTCTCATCCTGTGATCGTTATCGCATCTCGAGTGTCCGATAACGTGCAACCGTGGCAATGAAACAGTCTTCGAGCGGTGTAATTTTACCCACTTTGGCTTGATACGGAAATAGTTTCGTCAGCTCGAAGATATCCTTCCTGTGATAGTGCGAGGGTTAATGAATAAATAAACAAGGGTGGATCATTCGTTCCCTCATTAGTTGTTAACCGTTTCAGGCCTGGCGTCCACAATCGAGGACACAAAATTTAAAAATTTGCCGACACTATCGTTTAGGGCGAATGTCCTTATTTGCGCACATGAAGAAAGGCCAGTTTTCCTCGGAAACTACGCTATTAGGATTGTTTTTTTTTATTTTATCCATACTAATTTTAGTCCAAGTTAATCCTAAAAATTAAATTACATTATTACGAGAAAAAAAAAATTCAGGTCTGAGAAAGTTAAACGTGATTTGTCATCAATTACAGAAGAACGTGTCTCTTTGTTAAAAATCTCGTTCATCTACATAGTTCCTAAATCGAACATGACCCATCTAATCTTATCAACCGCGATGGTCACGTGATTCTATCTGTACGATCGAGAATCGTTCTATCAGAGCCGAGATCAATGGGATCGAATCGATAGATGTCACGGATAATTCACACAATCGAGGACTGGCCCATCGAAAAAAAAGAGAAACTCGATGAAAGAACCGTGTAGTTTCCCGGACCGGACGTTGTGCGTCGGCAGTTTGGAGAATTAATTAGTCCGCACGGAAACGATTTACTCGCCCCTGCCGCTTCGTCGGAAATAAAAGTCGACGATCGGGTTACTCGAAAACGATCTCGCCGACACGACGCGATGCGAACAACGAAATGAAACATAAACCGCGAACGTCGAACGGCCGCGTGAAAGGAATGTAGGGCATCGTGGCGCGGGCCTAATCAGCGATCATCCGCCGGACGATTATCGGTGTAATTCATCCTCTCGTTATCAAGATGCCCGTAGAGGGCGTTCGTTGGTTCGTGGACGAAACGCAGCAGAGGCATGCGAGTTACGTGGTTTCACGAAATTGCGTGCCGAGGGCTGTTCTTCCTGGCAAGGACGACTCGAGACGATCAGCGGGCGAAAAGTAGAGTCGAGCGAGAGAAAGAGAGACGAAGGCGAGAGTCGATAAGGCAAATGGGCACTCAACTTTTGCTCCGAACCTGGCGAACAGAATCGCGATCGTCGCGTTCGCCGTTCAATAGGCGGAAGCCCGTCACGAGAGTTGCGATCAATCAAACTTCCTAGCAAAAACGAAGATTGGTACTTACGATTGCTTTCGAAAATCATGTCGTCGGGTTGTGTCCCCGGCTGGGGATGAATTCGAAAGTTTCCTCTCCGCGATCACACCCTCTATCAATACCACTGGCACGACTAGTGTTCGATGCAACGCGAGCGTATGACACGACCGCTGTATGCATGGCGCCAAATGTTTACTGACGGGACAGTCGAAATCGTTTTCGAAAATCGAACAGAGCTGACGACACTTTTGCGATATCCAATTCTATCTACTCGCGGCCACCCTTTGTCATTATCATTTCGGAACGACGCACGATGAAGTCGACACGAGTACTCCATCCGCTGTTTGCTTGAAAATTCGTCGAACGACTTTTACTTGTATTGTACGATTGATAACACCTGTTGTACCGGCGTTACGTCATACGCGTGTGTGTCATAGATTAGCCAAAAAGAATTCTTGCGTAAAGCAGTCCGTATTGTGTTTTTCGATTGTTCGCGATTAAGTAACGAATTTTGAAATTTCTCTACTCGTAGAAAATCGATCTTCGCTCGTAATTTCCGTGTTATGCGAGCGTTACATTCAATGAAATTGAGCCTGGCCCTTAAGATAAATTGTATCACGGTATCGATAGCGTATACAAATAATTGTATCAATTGTGACCGTAACGACAAAGCGGTATGACACCGTGAACGTACTTTAATGGCAACCGATGATCAAGATATGACACTGGAAACGAACGTCAGTGACTCGATGTCTGACCCGCCATTGGTGTTCACCCAATCGTTTTAGAGATGGGATGCGGATATTTAATCTCGTCAACGAAGATGTTATCTATCGACGTGCACCTAGCCAACACGTTTTGTACAGTCTGCCTACGAGAAGTATAAATTACAGCAGTGAATCTATCAAAGTCCAATAATCTGGTATCGGGTATCGCTGCAATCGGACAGTTATAGCGTAATCGTGTTTAATAATAGACGCTCGATTCGCTTCGATTGGTTTCCTAAATTTGGACGTACGAGCCATCAGAAGTATGTCTTGAATTTATTCGGTGCCAGAGACGAATGGAACCGCTCAAAGAGAACCTCTAATCGTCGGACCACCTGTACAGCGTGGGATCGTCGGATTCTTCGTGCGATGTTCCCGAATGTATCACGAGGGTTTCAGCAGCCTAAACAACCCAGCCGACACCGTGAGATAAAGAAGCACCGACTGCCACTCCGAGAAGCCTTTTTAGAGACACTCGTGGCTCTTGTTTGCTCTACGCCCGATAAAACTGAAGAGGCCACAGTCTGGTGACATCCGGAACCTCGATAGACATCCCTCGGTCTTCTGATTATTCTCTTAATAACCTCTATTGTCTAGCGATATCGCGCGGCTTCCTGTTAACCGCGTCGAATTTCGCCAACTCGACGTCTGCTCCCTTTGATTCCACTCTCATGGTTTCTTCCACTGTTTCGAACGTACACAATATCCCAGCAATCTTTTTTTAACGTATTCCAAGTATATTTATAGAAGAGGTAAATGGTACTAGATTCCTGAATTTGATTAGGCGTTAAATGTTCGAATACAAAAATTAGGAAATTTTTAACGACGAATTCAGCTACTCGAAGAGGTTTAACGATTCGATATAACGACGTTTAGTTTCAGAGATAAAAATTGAAAACCTAGAAGACCTTTTTCCTAAAATCCAATTTTTGCAACGAACTCTTTTCAATTTTTATTTACAAACTAAGCATCCTATGAATAAACTGTTCATGTAAAAACGTTTCGTTTGATCATAATCTGGTCGTTTTTTAAATTGATGTAACGAATATAAACATTTCTCTGAGCCCATTTCTCGAGGTCGTATATATGCGCCCTTCGCAGTCAAAGGGTCAAGGAAGATTCAATTCTGTTACGATTGAAACGACCACGTGATATCTATTCTCAGATACGAGCTTCCGTCTTCCTGCAGATAGACAAATTCAGGCGCCGACGATGTGGGAGGACGCGCTGTCGAGTGCTCTGATTCGGTAGTCGGTGGAAAAGCGTTTGGTGGCGATCGAGAGCCACAGAAGACACGGGTCCAAACGCACGGCTGCGGAGTCGCGTTCGTATTGCTTTGTGATTTATGCGAAGGACGCGCGGGACTCGAGGTGATCCTGTCGGGGCCAGTTGTGCTGGCAGGCAGGCGTGAAATGAAGCTTCGAATTCGAGAGGCGCAGTCGAGGTACTCTGGCCTCTTCGGTGACACAGTAGCTTGGGAGCCAATGAATGTTCGAGTTCTTTATGGAGCAACCCGAGACCGCAGAGACGAACGCGGTCCAGGAGGACGTCCATCAAAGGGTTCCAAATAATTACCGCCTGTCGGTCTTGTAACTCTCGTAAGCGAAGATACACCGCCACCACCTCGTCCACGGTGATAAGTCAGCGAAACGCTTTTTCCTCCCACTATTTTCGACGAAAAAAATGAGCCTCCTTTCCTAGCGCAGCTATATATCAGATCCTATGTCAATAACATCGGCCAATAAATGCTCGTTCGTAAAGGGAAACCGAAACGATCGGTCTTATTAACCTCGCGATCGGTACTGCTCTCGTCGAACAGGGTAAACAAGATAACCCGTCAAAAAAAAAATGGAAAAAGTTTCCATTTCGCTCGAATATTGCGTCTTGTTTCCTCCATTTCTTTCCTCGGTGAAATTCGTTTTTCGTGGGACGCCGGTCGATCGTTAACGAGCGTAAGCGGGACACGGAACGTTTGGGATATCTCTGTAGGAACCTCGTAGCTTCTTCGAGTTCCAAAGTGTTTGATCGATGGATCCTCGAGCCTCGGACCGGAAATTATGCGTCAGCCTATCGTCCGTGCCGGAAGTGACGGCACGGCGCCACACCGATCACACCACTATCTGCTGTTTCGTTGATTGCATTTTCTTTCGTGTTTCGGGAAAACTTCCGGTGTGTTTGTTTTTCGCACGGTCGACTGTCGGAGGAGGACCGACGACAATTCTCTTCCTATTCGAACGTGTGAAAAGTCTACAAAATAATTCGAAGGATCGCGACAAACGCTTCTGCGACACGTGCGGAGGCTGGACTAATCATTCAGCGCTTTGTGGAGGTTCTTAAACCGTTACTGTCTGCTCCAAATAACGAAGAACAAGGTATAAATGTACAAGATACAAACGAGACCACGGAAGCGTTTAAAGACTCAAATTGATTGTACGAAAATTCGTCGCGTGCCGTTAGGACACGCGAGTCACACAGCTGCATTCATATTCTAATATCGGCATTGTGAGCGAGGTCAGATGTCGGTAACTATACGCCATTGTATTCAATCATCCAAGATATCGTAGGTAGTAGCGCGTAACGTTTAGAAGAGAGTCCCGCCTACTACGAATCGTCGTTGCTAAATAAGAACGGTAGGGGGGCCGGAAGAAGTCCTTCTTCGCGAAGAAACTAGACACCCTGGGGGGTTCCGATTCGAAATAACGGTTGGTCCATCGCAACCGATCGTACGGATATCAGAGAATATAAGATATAAGAGAAAACATATTTTGGAAAACATTGCCCAGTGTTGGGATCCAAGTGGAAACGTAGTGATTGATTTGTGCACTTACAAATATACATATTTCGGACGTTTCAGACATACAACTCCTGATACACCGAATACTTGCGGAAACAAAATACCTGACTGTCACGCAGAAGGATCGTAAAAATAATGCTGCTCTTCCGAAGCTTTTTAGATTTTATATACTAGACCTCTTGGGTGGAGAGGGGTTATCTATGACCCCTGGCACTGGATGACCAACTCGTCTAGGATGGGACATTCATGTCTCCGCAAACTTTCTGTAGGATTATTGGACTTAGATAAGAAATGCGAAAAACAAGGCTGACTAATTCATGACTTATTTTAAACACATTGATTCCGATATCCTTATCTGTACTGAATCACTAGATTGGTCATCCAACACTAATATATCGATTCTTTTCGTAACAAATTATTTCGTTTCGTTTCTCAATCGTACATTGAACGAGGAAGGCGTGTAGGAGTGAAAGAGAATTTTTACCAAAGGGGTGCACACGTCAATGGCAGGTATTTACTACACAGCAGCGAGGGGCTTTCACGCGTTAGCAGTTATCATACGTAACGTGTTATTTTCTGTCCGGCGTAATCTCCTGGCCATCGTCAGCTGCAGCTAATAGAATGCAATTAGAATCGACCGTTGGAGTCGATGCCGAGTTCGCGGGGTGGCTAGCTCATCCTCGACATTTCAATTTACCTCGATCGGTGATAAGTTGGATACACTTACTCTGCTTATCTAAGCATTAACACTTTGCACTTGAACCCTTTTTTACTGGTATCTACCAGCAACTCGTGATGCTTCCTTAACATTCTAATGTCACGAATGGTAAGCTTACATTGACTTCACACACACTAATTTGAGATTTGAAAATCAGGTCACCCTTGCAACATTGACAATCATTTTATTGACATTTCGAGTTCCAATGAAATTAAACTTAAACAAGCACTAATGCTGGTTGATTTACTGCGTCAAACCTAGTAGTGACTGAGAGCCACCTGTCGAGCAGAAAGGGTTAATTAACCCTTTGGCCTACAACGACGAGTGAGACTCGTGGTAAGGAATTTGGCTCATAAACAATAAACACGAATCTGACTCGTGGTACTTCGTTCGCGTTTTCTATCTTCCTATTTACCCTGTTCCGAACAATCGAAAGATAATGTGTAGGTAAAGGGCTTAACCCTTTGCGTGCCAAAGGAAATTTTCATACGTATCCGAGAAATGCCAAACAATTTTAAGCAAAGTTGCATGATGGACAAATGTATATTTCGGTCAATTGTATTTTGAAGTTCATTAGATATTGACGTTATTTTCGTGAAACAGAATTGATTTTTTAACGAGTTATAGCACTTACAGCTTCGAGCAACGAGATATATTGCTCCTTGTCACTCAAAGGGTTAATGTCTTTTTAGAAACTCGTGAACGACCAAAATACGTTTCACTGTACGAGAAGCAGCACGTCGTAAAACAATGGATAAAAGTAACGATTCTTTCGCAGAGGCTTGGTGGACGCGATGAAGTCGCTGGAAACATTAAAGGGTGAAACGAGATTGTTCAAGGAAGCGGAAGACACGAGGAAAAAGAAATCGCGCATCGAAGTTCGAAGGGCGGGTGGAATCTCGGTAACCGGACAGGAACGAACTTTCGGATTAGGACGAAATAACTGGAATTACTGGCAATCCGCGAGCTTCGAAGGACCGATAAATCAAGGGTGGAAGCACGAGCATCCGGTAGCTCGTTCCATTGGCCCGGTACACGCAACGTGAACTGCTCGGCGTCGCTAATAATGCTCGCCCGACGAAACGATGGAACGATCAGGATCGGGAGAACAGCCAGGATGGTTTTTCGGGAAAACCAGGGGATTTTGGGAAAGCTAATTTCATCACGCGATTCGCGGTGCAACGTTTCATCGATCGGCTTCGTTGCCAGGACAAGAGTAAATCCATCCATCCGTTAACCGCGCTATTTCGGATCGGAGATAAACAGCGGATCGACTTACAAACTATTCGATGGATCGTCGTCGATTTCGAGTATATCGAGGAGCGAAGCATTCATCGCAGCCACTGCGTGGGTCCGAAAACTGCGCTCCGGAAGTCCGTGTTTCTCGTAAACAATGGCCGACGGCTAACAATGGAGCCATCTCGATTGGCAAGGAATAACCGTAAATTACGATCAGGATCGAGCCTGAAAAATGCTCGACGCAACAGCGCTATCTACGATCATGAGCGAAGGACGAGGAGGTAAGGAAAGAAAGAAAAAAATCAGCAGAGAATCTGAACCGCCCAGCGGAGGGTAGATATGTGCCGTTGCATCTGTCGTCACGCCCTTTCCCATGTGCGCTCGTGTACGTCCGCGCGAACGCGAGGGTGAATGTGTGCACGCGTGTCTCCGCGTGCGTGCGAAGTCACATGTCGAATTTAGAGACGCGTCAACGAAGTTGGGGGATGTTTTTCAGTTTGGGGTCGCGGGAGAAGGGCCTAAATGTTTTATTACTTAATCATTACGCTCGGGGGCGGGTTGCTACAGCGCGCTGAGAGAGGGGGGCGAAAGGAAGGAATAACACGTCTAGCGAGAAGGGACACGTCGAAATTACGTTCCGGCCCGATTATTCATACGCATGAAATATGCGTGGGAGAGTAAGACGTAGGTCCTCGATAAATCATGGAGATACGTACCTCGCGAGATAAAGAAGGAAAAGTAGCGGAGATCTAGATGAAGCATGGTCGAGACAGAACGAATAAATAAGTGTATACGAATATTCCCCGAATTACAAACACTGTAAACTAAAATGCTGCCATTATTTTTAATCTATCATTTTTAGGATATTAATTAACCCTTTGACTCCAAAACTATTTTTTAAGATCCTATGGATAAACTGCAAATATGAAAAAGTTTCGTCTCATTATCCTCTTTAAGCTGATATTTTTTAAAAATTGATTTAACGAATATAAACGTTTCTCTTAGCCTATTTCTCGAAGGTGTATATACTCGTAAACACCCTTCGCAGTCAAATGCTTAATACCTATGAGTTGAAACAAATTTGTATTCGTATCTCGACTATGGGTAAATCGTATGGATATTCGTGGGTTTTATCAAGGTAGGATATGGCTCTAGATTGAATGTTAAAAGCCTAATTATACTGCGGTCACCGAGTGGTGATTCCTGCGGAAGATACGCCCGCCAACCGATTCCAGAGGGTATACGCGCTCTTCGGTTCCGAAAAACGCAAACGACTCAATTGGCTCGATGAGGAGGGGTCTCGTGGGGCGCGTTGTACTTGCTTCGTGAAATAAAGAGGCTCGGGACAGAGGCAGAGACAGAGATGATCAAATGGGCGAGAGATTCGATGTGCATTGACGCGAGAACCGCCGTGACAAAGCTGCCGTGGCATCCCCGCTTATTGTCGTCCGCGCTGCGTGAAATTACGCGCGTGTGTGCGTGCTCGACGTGTTTGTCTGCGTGTAGGAAAGTACACTATATAACTACATTAGGGGTCGCAACCTTTCCCCGTAGCACGCGCCAGCTGGCTCATTGTTAAATTACGGCCCCACCGATATCTGTTTGTCAGCGGCGTAGAATCTCGATCGCGACCATTTATTAACCCCGTTTCATTCTTTGGAAAGGAATAACACGACGCGATGCTGATTCGATCAAATATTTGCGGCAGTTTCGCTTAAATCTGGCGATGATTGCCAAGTTCGGGATGGACCTGTTTAGCCTGACGTGAAAGATTGCCTCGACTACGCTTTGATATTCGTAACGATATCAGCTTTTTAATAACCTGTTTGATCGAAGTTGGACACATGCTTGTCGAGTAAGTTATTAAAAATGGTTCGAAGCAAGGGACGTTAGAAATACCGGTTAATGGGTCGAGAAATCTGGCGACACGGTCCACGCCAATGGAAGGATCATCCTCTAATGTATTTACACGGGGTGGAGACAGCGCAGGGACGAAGTGTCAGTGGGGCGAGATTTGTCACCCTGTACACGGGACGATACGTGTCGTACACGGGCCACGTTTGTATCACCATTGTCATCCGAGCTGAAAGATTAAGCTAATTTCACACATGTCCGCCCGCTTCGCGTCATTCACCTACATTTACAGTCGTCGGTTGACAGTGTCGCGTGACATAATATGAAACTGCCATGCCCGCTCGATGAATGACTGACTCAAAGGAAGACATTCGAACAACTGCTATTATTCTTCCGGCAAATTAATAGAGCGTTTTCGCCAGTCTTCGTCACACTCCGCAGCGAAGAACTAGAAGGCTCATTGAAATATTAATTTTCACATTCCTCTGAATTCGTGGAATTTCCAGTTTTGTCTAGGCTGTCCGGAAGCGGCTAACGATGCACGGATAAAATCAGAGACGATCGGTCCAGACAGTTGTCCGTGGAAGATGGCAACATCTGCTCGAATGCCCCGCTCGATTAGTCGGGTCCTGTCCGACTGATCGTCCGCAACGTAGATATGCGAGACGCGACTACTCGAAGAAGAGTATCCCGCCCACATCCTTCGGGGTTTACAATTACGTAACGTCCGGCGGAGATGATGCCCTCGTCTCCATAATACAAACGCATTTTACAAACCGTGTAATAAATACAGTCAATCCCATAAGTATTCATACCTTTTATGTCTATTGAAGACATTTGTTTAAATTAATCGATAGGTTTGATGTTTCCAAATACGTATGTGTCAACAAGACCGGCAATGATTCAAGTGTGAGGAGAATTGAACATTCAGAGACACCTGGAACGAGCAAGTCTGGGACAGTCACGTCTTCGAGTAAGAGTATGAAATACGCTTATTACCGTCGGCTTGAGAACGAAGTGTGCGACTGTGAAATAAGGAGTTTACGAGTGTCTGCTTATTTCAGCGTCGAAAGGAGTCGTCGGAAACGTGGCGTGTAATGAGTCAATCCCCGTCAGTGATAATCGCTTCCTCGAAGACGTGTTAAGGTTACGTCCTCAGCGCGTGGGGTTATAAAGATCCCTAACTAGGATGAAGCGACCGATCACGCCAATTTAGAGAAGTTGCGCTCGTCGGAATCGCGTTGATTTTCGACCGAATGACAAGTAAAACGAGAATAAAGGGGGAAGCGAAGCGAGGGACAAGCGCAGAGCCGTGTAATTCGGCGCTGGAGCTTCGGCTCACGGTGCGCTCCTCATTCCCACGCGACCTACGACCTCCGCGAATCTCTCGAACGTCTCAGCTCCGAGTGCAAAGAAAAAGGAACCAACCGAGAAGATGGTGATGGTAGGAGGATACCCGGGTCCATTG
This sequence comes from Hylaeus volcanicus, assembly GCF_026283585.1. Classification (NCBI taxonomy): domain Eukaryota; kingdom Metazoa; phylum Arthropoda; class Insecta; order Hymenoptera; family Colletidae; genus Hylaeus; species Hylaeus volcanicus. Next base: position 8,698,476 of record NC_071983.1, on the reverse strand, counting down.
CCGCGGTCGTGTCCCGGGCCGTGTCATTTGACACAGTCCTAAACCCGATTCGCGCCACGAGCTGATCCTCGCTCTTCATCTCCGTCGCGTCTTTTTCTTCCCTTTTCTTACCTACCCTTTCCTCTTTCTTTCTCTTGCGAACCGCGAGTTTTTGTCTCGGAGTCTCCGTTCCCAAGCGAAGAACAAACGAGAGTGGACCACGCGTACACTCCGAGACTTACATAACCACCGACGCATTGCCAAGAGTCCCGAACACGTGCATGTGCGACCGGCACACGTACAACCTCGTTCATAAATATGTGGACACTTACTACCTTCGATGAATAATTAAGATACGCTGTAAATTATTATTATACAACTTTTATTGCTAAATTCTACAGTCAGTACCATAAGTATTTGTACCCTCTATATTTATTGAAAAAAATTTGTCTAATTTAAATGGATGCTTCGTGTCTCCAAATAAATTTGTAATTGTATATATACATGTGTGAAGTTTATTCATGTACATATTTACAATGAAAAATTGATTGGGAAACATTAATTGAGTGCCACGTTTAATTTTATAGTAGACCTATGGGATCGTTTAAATATAAAAGTTCAGAGATGTTCGATTCGAGTTTAAGTTTTCGTGAAAATATTTTCTTTATACAAATTTATTTTTTGTTAAACCCATAACGTTTTATTATTCTTTTTTTAGTAATAAAAGAAGTCTAACATGTTTTCAGTATTGTGTACAAATTTCATGAACCTTAAAATAAAATTGACCGAAATATACATTTTTGTTTAAAATCTTGCATCTCTGCTTAAAATTGTTTGGCATTTCTCGGATATGCATGAAAATTTCCTCTGGCACTCAAAGGGTTAAGGAAGTGTCCGCATACTTCTGAGCGGGGGTGTACGGGAGCCGTATACGAACGATTCCAGTGTACGTAAATAAACGTTCAGCATTGGCTGTGACTCGTTTAAGCGTGTGGGTCCACGAAGCCGTGCGTCTCGCGCGAAAATATGTACACGCACGGCTGAGAGGAGAGCTGTGTGAAAATACAAGGGACTCGGACATCCGCGGTCGCGTCGTTGTACGCGTGTAACTGGTGCGTGAACCGAGCGGGGCGGGTGGATCACGATTCCCAGAGCGAGATTCAATTGAAAGAGCGCTCCGCGAATCTCTCGTGAAGATAAGGAGACCGCCATTCAGGGAAGAATAGAAGTGTAGTGTAGAGGGTTAGAAAGACATTCGGGGACCGAAAGACATCTCCGGAGTCTACCGAGAAGATAATGAACCGTCCTTTGTATAAGTTAGTCGATAAGCAGGCTGATTTCTCAAGGGTAGGGCCATTCATCGACGTCGATTCCCTTATTGGAGCGTGTGAACAAGGTTGGTAACGATTTTTTAACGATTTTTGGATGATAATTAATACCATGAATTAGTTAGAAATTTCAGAGTGAGGTCTTCATTTGAGTCGTTCGTTGCACAAATCGATTAACTCCATAAAACGAAAAGTTGAGAAATGCGATGAAATAATGTACATTGTTTTTTAAAATTCCCTTTACAATAAAAATTCAGATAAATATTGTAGAATGGATAAATACAGATGTAGCTTTCATCTAACGGTATATGAAATTAATGAGAAAGAATACCCAAAAAAATAATCGTCAGCAATGTTTTTTGTGACCGGTGGAGTTGAACGATTTGTGCAGTGAACGGCTCATTTTTGGGACAGAAGGTCTTTCAAAATGCGCCTGGTACACGTTTGCTTCGCTGGGATTTAACGTGGGAAATCTCGTTACAAACCATACCTTGCTAGTTTGTATGTACAAATATCATGAATATCGTACTACAGTGAACTTACTTAGGATAGATTTGTGTATCGAGCTGAGAATTAATGCAGAAGTTCTTGAAAATTCTATCCATTCTGCTGTGTACAGAATTCTGTTCGTGTATGTCTGATAGCAACGGTCAACTTAACGTTGCTATTTCATTAGATCGAAGATTTGGAAAGAAACTCGAAACGATACCAATACTAAATCGAGTTCCATACGTCTCCGCACCGTCGGAGGAGCGTTACCCTCGTGCACGTACGTCCAGGAGGACAAAATAGACGCAACAGTCATATATACGTGCCTCGAAATGGCAACAAGTCCCCGGTATACGTGTTTATCCTTTCCCGTGTCACTATACACTGCTTTAAATATTGTGACGTATGGGGATCCATGGGGGGGCGAAGGGTAGAATATCGACAGCAATGTAGGAAGCGATCGGCAGAAAAAGACGAATGAAAAATAATTTTCGAGCGACTGACGAGTGGCTTCGAAGGCGTAGACCGTATCATCTCGTTCCCGCGATCTCGTCGAGGGTAATAAACCAAGTATGTACTTACTCGAGATAGGAAACCACTATATTGAGTCAAAAGAAGTTCTGAGAAAGCAGAGAAACTGTCGCGTTGAAAAAAAAAAACACTCGTCTCGAGGGTCACGCGTAAAAAATACATTATTAGATTCACGTAAGGTGTTGTATGCCAACATAATCTGTATTATTTTTAGTTTAAGATAACACTGCCTTCTCATCCTTCGTCAAACATCTCAAATCAAACTCCAATAGCAAACATTATAAAATCCTTCCTTCCATAGCTGATGATTTCATTCTAGCTAATCATCCCCGGACCTCGACCTCGTTACCTCACCCCTACCGGCCCCTAAGTATACCTCGAACTATATGAACTATATTTATATGAAGTTGTTTGAAACAAACAACCCCTTCAAATGCCTGGGCAGTACAGGTGGCCTTAGGAGTGCAAAGGGTTGAATACAATAAAATAACGACTCCAGCGGAATAGAACAACGTGAAAAGTGTAAAGTTTTCCTTCGTTGTAAATCCCACGAACAGTAAAATCGAGTCGTCGATTTAGGAAAACACAGCGACATCTTCATCGCGCGCGTAAATCCACGGGGGTCGTAAAACTCGAGTGTACCTATCTGGCCGTCGCGATACACAGGGGAAAAAACCGAGGCACAGCCACGCCTGCCAGGAATGATCGTAAAATCGCGTCGTTATCGATAAATCTTTCGGAGCTGTATAAACACGATCGACGATCGGGCAGCAACGACTTCTCTCTCGAAAGAATCGCGCGAGGTCCGTTCGTGACGGGTCCCGTGTTCGACAAGGACAACGAGGATAAACGTTTCTCTTTAACCAGCGAGCGGTAATTTAATCGCCTGGTCCGCGGTCGTTACGATCCAGCTTGGTTTATGTAAAATTATGCGTCGGTCCTGCTCCAATGAAAATTCGCATACCTACGCACACGTCATGCATTTCGTAGCCGATGCGGTAGAACGCGGTGCAGCGGCAACAACGTGGCAGCGCGCTAATGCGATAGACGTGTGCCGAAGGGTAGGGGGTGACCGGTCGTGTGCGGTGGTGTTGTCGTGTGTAAGAGGTTTTCCTCCTTCGATGTTGTCGCAACGTCGTCGACTAGAAGTGGCAGCACGGGGGTGACAAAGACGGAGACGGAGACGGGGACCGAGACCCGTGGCACGGAAAGAAAAGGTAACGGGGGGCGGGGGGAGGGGGGCAGGTGAAGAGAGACGGAAGGCCGCGGAAGGGAAAAAAAAGAAAATCTGTAGAGCTAATTCGCGTGCGAGATAACGCGGTGGCCGAGTGAGGTTGTGTGTGCTATCGTTGAAATGGTCTCCGTCGAGTCACGGAGAGGGTTGGCCAGGGCAGGGAAAGGCCACTGTCGACTTATGCCAAGGGGGTGGTAAGACGATCTTATCGCGTCCCTTCTCCTTCTCCCGCTACCCTATTCCTCCACCTAACCCCGTCTCCCTGTCCTTCCTCCTTCATTTTTTCCTCCGCTACCTTTCCAACCGCCCCTCTCTCATCTTGTGCTTTCTTTCTACGTTTCACCCCCCCCCCCTCTCTCTCTCTCTCGGTAACTACCTTTATCCTCTCCTGCCCCTGATGACAATATCGCGTGGCCAGCGAGATAACCGCTCGTGTCATTCCTACATCGACTACCTACTTCTCAGTCCGACTACCACCGGGCAGGTTCTTCGTGAGACCGGTGTACTCCTCGGTAGGGACACTTTCGCGCTGCACGAGAGCCGAGTGTACACGGTCGAAAGCCGATTGTCATCAGGAAAATCTTACGCTTACGCTGGACACCGAGGAAATGAGAATGGAAGTTATTATGTTACGGAACAGGGGGAGGCGCTTGACGTTATCGGGAATTCGATTCCCTTTAATACCAGATTCATTAGACTTTTATCTGATTAAACCCTCGGCTCAGCGTCGTTAAAACTATCTGCACCGTACGAAGTAACGTTGCATCTAAATTACGCCGCGTTTACCCTGCCCGCCAATTAGCATCGACGTTCTCGCGTTTTGCGTCAAGGTGGATGTCAATGTTTCGTTAACTTGAAATACTTCGCGGCCACCATTTCCACGACGACGTTCGACATCGAGCGAAACTTATGCGAACAGAGCGTGGACGTAACACGAAGAACGTACGTTTATCGATTGTTAAGTTTTTTTTTTTCAGCGAGTCACAGGAGGCGTCAGATCGATTATAATCCCGGAATTCTGGCCCAGTTCAATGGAAGGCGAGTTCGCGAACTGACCGGTGAGAAGCGATGGCAACGTTGACGGGAGTAAAGTGCTGGTGGTAGTGGAATGACGTTACGGGAAATGAGTCTCGTAAAACAATGCCAGACACGCGAACGCCTCGAGAAAGTGGCCCGAGTTTGCCTTCCAGCAATCGTTGACTCGCTTCTGAATGTACGTTCATGTCATTTCTGCCAGTGTCCTCGACGTTAATTAATGTCGTATCAATTTATCTTCGCGATCCCGGAGCTGCACGTTTTCTCGTGGCTCTGCACGCCTTTCGAATTGAACATTGGCCGGGAACGAAAGTTCTTCTTTCACGCGTAAAATGCTTTCGTTCTTTCCACGTACCCCGGACAAGAAAACTAACCAAAGGAGAGTAAAACATCGTGCGCAAGGGACGACGAAGGTTCGTCGCGACGAAAGACAAAAGCAAAAAGGATGGTCTTAATGTAGCGAGGTTCATGCATGGACACGCGTGCTCATCTGTTACGGTAATCGACGCTTTCTTGAGCTCGCATAAGTACGCCTCCACCGAACACTCCTTTCCCGTCGGTTCTTTAAGGCGGGAAATAGATTTAGGCTCAAAGAGCCCGAAAAGAAGAGTTGCAAGCACAAAACGAAGGATATGAAGAAGCTAACGGATTCATGCATATCACTAAAAATATGTAATGCTAAACCTGTTTTCCCCTTAACACCTGCAAGCACATACCGATAATCTACGAGATAAAAGAGCGTTTTTAGATTTAATAAATACTCCGCAAATCGCCTACTTAACGAGCGATAAACTAGCTATTCCACGAGATATTAAATCTCAATTAAGACCGTTTATGGTATATTTTCGTGACCGACTGCATATCAGCTTAGAATATTGAAAAGTTTCGCATTCGTTTAAGTACAGATGTTAATCTTCACACGCGAGAACAGTATTTTGTTAATGCAATCGCTGATACACCGTAGATTTGTTCGTCGATGTAGCTGAATAAATGTCGACTATCACTTTTCGCAAATTAATTGGTAAAGCTGCAATCGCAACTGCGCCAAGTATGTATTAAAATGCTTATTAGGTCTTATGCATTTCCAGACAACGCGCATCATTATGCGTCGCTTTCGTCGTTGTGTGCAGCGCAACGATTTATGGCTTCTCGAGGGGAACTTTCTAGGAAATCATGCTCGTTAAGCGTCGCCCATTGTTACGCCAAGACAGTGGTTATGCGCCGCGCTATCGCGAATCAAATTCGACGTAGATGTAATCCAGCATCGAGCCGAAGAAACGATAAACATTTTCTACCATCGCAGAGCTCCGCCTCGAGGAACATCGACCAGTTCCCAAGTTCCGCGCCTATCGGCGAAACAGCTCAAACTATAACAGATTGAATGAAATCTCTCCTTTTCCAATAGATTTTTCGTCTCCATCGATGAAAGCTAGACCGGTGTATTCGACACGGTTCCTTTTCAAGCGCACTCGAAATATCGAGGCGAATAAATGTTCCTGCTCGCTCTGGCATTCAGGCGAATCGCATCGCTCGCTTGTGCGACGTGTCAGCCGCATTCAGGCGCGACGCGAGTACCTGTCCGTCGCGCGATTCGATACAGAGGGTCGCTAGTCGATTTGCAATCGCCGCGCCGCGAGCGTACTCTTCGTGATTTCACCTATCGATGGGTGTCGGCCAATCGAGACCGAGGTAACACATGGAACGTTCCTATACGCGAATTGGCAGAAGGTTGCTCCTCGTAGTACGAACAAGAAACGGATATTTATCGAGGGAACAATCGTTGCGGTGGAAAGGAATATCGCGATAGCGGCCTGGCACGATGAATGCCTAATTAGATGATTAATTGTTCGATTGCCGGGGCAGCCAACAATGGCTCGCTTATCGCTCGAGCGTGCTTTTGGGCGGCAACATGCGGTGGCATGAAGCCTCGGTTATACGTACGCGAACATCACTCTTGTTGTTTTTCGATCGTTTCGTACCGATATTCGCGGTGACGATCGAATTACAGAATCGACATCTCGGATTGGTTCTATTCAATGATCTCTAGTTGTATAGAAAGTAGCATATAGTACTATACAGATCTATTTTCATTATTGTCTCACCTTCGCAATTAATTTTTTCAATCGTACAATCCTGTCAGCCATTTCTGGGTGTTGCGGCGACTAACGTGTTAAAGATAACGCAGTCGTTTTTCCATGGCCAGCCGCACCTATAACCAATCGAAAGTACGCGACTCACAGATAGAGTGTCAATGTTTAAATCGGAACCGGAGGGCACGACGAAATTCTGCAGGGAATAATTCCACCTCGAACGATCGATTATCGGCATTATCGTGGGCGGAAACGTGGCTGCTTGTAGAGGTAGAGGAATCTAACCGCTCTCGATGCGTTTGTCCGTCATGGCTGATTGGCTGGGTTTGTTTCGGACCGGCCTGATTGCATTCCACCGGAAACGGCAAACAAATGACAAACACCCGAGCCGATCGTTAATTGGGCGGGGAGTGGGAGCAGGGAAGAAAAGAGTCAAGGAAGACTCGCGAAATTATTGCTGCATTCGAAACAGCGGCAGGCAAGGTTGGGGGTGGAGGCTGAAAGAAAAGGGTGAAGAGGAAAACCCGAAGAAGGAGCGGAGACGATTGTTCGTACTTTCTGTTAGCGGATTTGCATGGCCGCGTGCAGCTATTCGAGTGGGTATTGTTGACATTTTAATTCATACAGTTCGAATCGATCGTGTCCGGTCGTCCAATAACAGTGCAGGGTTCTTCTCTAGCTATTACGTCACGACGGATTATGATTCTACATAGCCTTGCGACTTTCGTAACAATTCTATTCCCCAAAATGTATTTAACCGCGTTAATAGTTTCGTTGCGCGAGAGTAATTTTCTTATTGCTCGTTAAACGTCGACTCGTTAAGAAAAATTCAGACCATTTAAAACTGGTTGCGTGACTTCCAAACATACTATGCATACGTTGTATTTATATGCAAGACGCATGTATGCCGCAGGAAATTATTGGAATATTGTGTCACTCGTTGTTCGAGATGATTAAATATGCTTGAAAGCGTCTGCGACAAACTCGCTTGGATTTTTGTTCGACTAGGACTATATATACAAATTTATAACGACTTGATAAAAGCATACATTAGATTGGTACACATGAAATGTCGTTTATACAAATGAAACTTTAACTATATAAAACTATTTTTAATAAAATATTCTACATTTAATTAAAATCATTTTCACATAATTCTGTATTTTTATTCATTTTGAATGCATTTCATTAAAGTAGCATTGCAATAAATTACATCATTTTACGCTACATTATTTAATACAACATGATTCCTCTTAGCACATTCTGTAACAAAATGGTTTCTAGTGCAAAGGGTTAATACGATTGAAACACTGGAAAAATGGCATTTCATATTCGTCAACCTAATATAAATAATCGATTAGCTAAGAATTTTTCTCTAACATTCTGTGATTTTTTGTTATTTAGAGTGACTGGAGTAAGAAGAAATCTAGGACCATTCCAAGACGCAGCGATGAGTCTTATTACTCCTGACTCGCGTCGAGGTACTCTCGAAGGAAGACGCTTTTAATTGGGACTGTCCGCGGGTGGAAGCCCCGGGAGAAGGTACAAGAAGATGAAGAAGAGGAGGTGGGATCGGAGGTAGCAGGAGTCTCCCGCAAGACGAGAATGGACTGACCTACCTTAGGATCATCCGATCTATTCATACTCCTTATTCAATCGTACTCTCTCAGGATGCGAGACAAAAGCGCCGATGAAACAGAACCTGTCCCCCCTGCTCCCCAGGCCCTGCACGGCACTCTGTACGTATGTTTCTTTGGCTTTGTCTCCTCTCGGATACGACTTCCGGTGCCGCGGCTAGACGAAACCCTCAATGGGATGATGCGCCTTTGAAACGCGTGGTAGGTGGATTCCGCGATTATTCCTGCGGTTTGCTCGAGATGTCCCCTCTCCGTCTCGCTCTCTCATTCTACTTCCTATCAGTTTCAAAAATTTCCTGTCCGCTCTCTCGAGCACAATACGCTGGGTACAACAACATCTGACGGATCGGGGAAACTGATAGTCCGCTGCGATTCGACGTTGAATGCTTAACGGACAATTTACCCCCTCTCCTCCCTCCATCGTTTGCAATTCTCACGCGCAGCCACCGACGCGAAGACGTATTTCACGCGATCCGCCATACTAAAAACGCGTCACGAGTGCTCGATTGTTCTCGCGCGGCTACGAATTCTGTCTTTTTCCGCCTCTTTCCCTTCGTGTCTCGTCCGAGACTATTCTCGACGTACCGAAGGGTGAGTTCATACGTGGATGGTCTATTGTTTCGCCGACTCGTGAGTCAAGCGTTAACGGATTTTGTCTTACAGATTATTAGATCCCTTCGGAGTGCCCGGCCGTCGTCAGAGCGTGGCAGACCGTGGGAAGCGAGATTTATTATAAATCGCGAACGCGATATAAATCATCCCCCTCTCCCTGTACGAAACGACCGGGCAAGCCTGTCGGACGATTCGAGTGACGTTCTACGTCCAACTGGAAAGATTTTTCTCGCTTCTTCGATTTTTTATCATTTTTATTACGAAATATGGACACTTGGATTAAACACGATCGAAACTGAACTATGAAAGTAGCGTTAAAGTGCGTAACCCAGACGAAATACCGAGGAGACAGATGCCCACGAGTTTTGTACTTCAGAAGCGGGCTATCGATGTCAACGTATTGTTCTCCTGAGAGACATCGGTCGATCGCGCAGACCGTCTTTCACCAATTTGCCTATCGTCCCATCCAGAATCGTCGGTGAAGAGTTAGCCGTGCGCCGTCATTCAGGATATAACAGTAAATTAACGTTGGCTCGTTGTGCCGCCGAATCTTTTGTGAACGAAGCGATCCTGCATTGTTAACCGTCAAACAAAGCCAAATCGATCCGCGTCCTTTGTCGGGTAAATGTTCTCTGACCGTCCGAAAGTATTGAACATGTTGCCCTTCGATTAAAAAATTCGTGTGAACGTGCATTTTCAACCCCTAGAACACCGCGCTTCGTTTCCAGGTACAATAACATTATTTTGAGACCTAGCGAATCCTGTTGTGTTGTTTGTAATTGGTATTTTTTTTTAACCAAAGATCGAAATAGAAATGGTGGCAATAACTACCAAGTTTCGAAGTAGATAAGCAGACGATTAGTTTTGCGCGTAGTCCACGGAGAATTGAAAAGTCTCGCAAACATGGTGACAGTCGAGAATGGGCGGGACTTTTGAAAGTGGACAGAAAGGAGGCGGATGCAGGCGGACGAGCATAGTGACTAGACAATACAGAAAAAGAAGAAATGATATCGACGTCGCGAGTGCGCCAGCGCGAGAACCGCCTACTCTTTCCATGACGTCGCGACGCATCGAACGATATCATAAACGATGACACGCTCGCAGTACGTGATAATGTTATCGGAAACACGTCGCGGTACTCGTTTCTCTGTGTTCAATCGAATATTTGCGGGCGATAACGAAGGATGCTGAATCGTTTTCCTGGTTAGAGGTTCCAAGTGAAGTCTGGTTCGAGTTACGAAGATAAACGTGTCTTCGTAATTGTGAAACTTCATTTTCAAACTTAAGTCTTTTTCTATTTCTGATTCTTGGAAACCTGAACACTAGGATTATAAATAGCGATTAATCCGTTAAGAAAAAAGAAATTGAACGGATGCGTGTACGATACGATATTTAATATCCGCGGTTGATCTCGTGATTCGTTTCGAAAAAATACTGTCGAACTACCAGCAGTAATATCACGAAATCGCGAGAGGCTAAGTTGCAACTCCGTTTTAAAACGGCAATCTTGAAAATGAGTTTTATATAGCCTCGTGCCGCGGTGCGCTTTTATAGCCTCATGGCGGAAAGTCCGCGAAAAACGGGATAATATCTTCCATTTTAATACACTACCCTTCAAGTTGGAATAGGCATTCTCTTCTAATTCTCCTTTACGATTTCACGAATTTACGATAAATTCGCGTACATGTTCGGCCTAAGAGTGAATCTCGTATTCACCCTCCTGATCGGTCATTTCTGACTCCTACCCAACTTGCTCATTTCAGAACGGGTTCCCTATTAAATTTCTGATTTAGTTATCTTTCAAGTCCTGAGTAAAATATGATCAATGTCTGTCATGCGAAGACTGGAGTCTTAATCTACACATTGAATTACATACTATATTCATCATCATCGATACAACATGCTCTAATGTTAAAAATAAAGAATGTCGAGAAAAGGTGAACGTCTATTTGCGAAGAAAAGAGAAACGCGTCACGAAACTTTAAACCAAACAAATAGTCGATAAATTCCCGTCGCTCAGTGGACTATAATCAACGCGCACCCGACGATTCGCAAATTTAACACGGACCGTCGCGCGCACGTGCTTAACTTTCCAGCGAAATTTTAATTACAAATTCGTCTGCTAAATACTGTCCTCGACGACGGAGAAGGTAGACCTTGCACACCCTATTTTCGGACGATTTTCAGCAGCAAACCGTAACCTCTGGTTGTTAGATTCTTTACGTGGGATATTTATATAGTTTATAACATATTTTCTAACTCTCAATATCTGGTTACGATGTTTGTTTTGTGACAATACGACTCAGAGGCCAGAACACGAGGGAAAGACGCAACATCTCGAAGTTGTTGAGTTTACGATACACATGATAACACTTAAAAGTAAGAATAGATGTCGCGATTAGTGCTACTGGTTCCTACACTATTGAACAAGTGAAAGAAAATAAAAAAAAAACGAAAGTAAAGTTAGCGTACTCACCCTGTGCCAATCTTCTAGCCACCGGCTTGGATCTCATCGCTGCACGAGGGGTGGCAAATTCGGAAACAGAACACTAATCGCAAGAAAGCTGACAGTCCTCCGAGCCATGCGAGTTTGTGCACGATCGTTTTATCTTCTCGATTACACTGTCTCCCACCCCGTACCCCCTTCGAAGAAACAGTCGCCAGTAGAACGGTAGAGGTTATCTCGCACAAGCTTCCGGCTCTCCTTTTTCCTCGCTTTACGTAGATCAATCGTGAAACGGACGCGTCTCGATCGGGATTCGAGTCGGACACTGCGATTAGTGCACGAAGAGAGTTCGTTCCGGCGCGCGGGTTCCGGTACACCGGGGGTTCCCCGGTTCCTCCGTGATCCGACGGCAACGTCGGTCCGTCCTACTGGGATCCTGACGTGCGTTGGATCTGTCCTCCGACAGTGGAGGCTTCTCCTGTCCTCCGCGTCTCCTCCTTCTGCTCTCCACCCTCGCGACTCTCTCCCTCTCCCTCTCCTCCTCTTCCACTCCCTCCAGTAGCTCTTTTTCTCGCTTCCTCTCCTTCACCCTTTCGCGCCCTCTCACCATCTACCCTTCACTCCCTCGCGCTTCTCGGTTCTCATCGGTCTGCGCTGCTACCTCTGCCGTTACACCACCGCTTCTTCCACCCCCTTCTTTCTCCTCTTTCTCCACTTCGTGTTGCTTCGTGTTACTCTACTACCACGACTACCTTCGCCTCCACCTCCGCCTTCTCCACCTTCTGCCTCCTGGCCTTCCCCACCTGCGGAGTCGACCTGCTGGCTTCCCCACCACCTAGGCGATCCCGCTTCGCTGTCCACCAATGATCAGCCGCTGTCTCTCCGCCGCGTTCCTCTCTTCCTACGAGAGCGCAACCTCTCGTTTCGTCGCTCCCGGGCTCCTCTCCTATCGAAGCTTCCGTCGAGCAGAGCTTCCGCTCGCGAGCCGTACCGACGAGCAAAGATAAAGCCTCCGTCGTTTCGATCAAGAGGACTATGATTTAGGAGCTCCTCTGTTACGCCCAACCTCGTCAGGTCTGTGAGCTGCAAGCGACGTCCAGAATTAGTAGTCACGTCGGACCACACTAATCAAACACGGCGCTAGACCTCCCAAGTGGCTTTTCGAATGTGTGGCGTTTGCAAATGTTGTTTGCATTCGGTTATCTATGTTTACAGGAGATACCGAGAATTCGTGGCCAGCTCTGCTACTTTTTCGACAACATCCTCGCCCAGTATATTTCGCAGCTTTTTTTAAACACCTTCTCTATACGGTATACATGCGTCTCTATTTTCGTTCTGGTCATCTCATTGTTAGTTATCAGAAACCAATTCGTAAGGAAGCCATTCGACGTTCCTTGTTACAGTTTCGAGCACGTACACTCGGACGTCGACGTGTTGGTGAGGAACAGGTGTTCACTGCGTTCGATCTCGTTTGCTGACGACGTTGATCACTGATTCACGACTTCGTCCCTCCGCGCTGGGTCCTTATCACCTCTTGTTGCTGACGTGTAGTCTGTACCGACTCGATACGAAGTATCTAACGTGTGCACCAATTATAAACATTCTTGTCCGATAATCTGGTTATGTCTCGCCCCTTTCTCAAGTTCAACTTTCAAATCGTCTGCATCGTTACGCAACGTTCGCGATCATCAAGAGTTAATCTCGTTGTCCTCCAACAAAGCGTTCGAATGGGTAACGAATTAATCGAATATACGTATCGTATTCTCTCTCCAATGACTAGATTTATTTTCAGTTTAGAATTCTGCTAGAATTCTGTTCTTACAACTTGTTCTTGAATTCTTCGGTTCGTAGTAATTAAAGTCTACTAATTACCGTGGACAGGTTAAAGTTTGTAAGGTTAAAGTACAAGTTAGGTAAAGCAAGAACGCCGAATGGATTACCCACCACGTTGTCGAAAACACGTGGCCACGAATGGCCTCGGGATCGATCCTGCGATCAACGCGAGGAAAGTTACACTTTCCGCGACGCGAACGCAACACTTGTTTCACCCATCGGCAACCTTCTCGTACCAAATTCCATCGATCCGTTGGATCGTTTGCATAGCGGTCCCGCCTCGTTTGGTTCTGTCGCGCGACCAGTTTCCAGCCGACGAGAATCGTTCGTCGCGCGATGGGCGAGAGGGCGAAAGTGCACCGCGTGCGACACTCTCGCGGGAAAATGGAATTCGTCGGAAGAAATACGAGTCGGGTCCCGGCGCGTCGACTTCGAGGCTTGGCTGGCAACTCGCTTCGCACCGACGCTTCGACTTTGCATTTCTGGGTGCGTTCGGTCGACTAGGCGCCCCTCTAACCCCGTCTTTGTCGCACCTGAACGCGATCTCCGACTCGACGGACGGTGGTTCGCCGTGAAACGCGCCCGCGCACCCTTCCGAGCGCAGCTCCGCCCTGCTCCTTCGCCCTTTCGGCAGCCACGATCGGCGCCTCTTTTCCCTTTTCCGCGTGTTTCCACCGGTACGCGTAAAACGTGGCTCGCGACGCACTCCAACCAAAAGAGCCTCGCGGGAACTCGGTCGAAAGCGGGATTAGAAAATTTCCACCGTGTCGAAGTGTACCGTTGGTAGAAAAAGTAACTATGAGACCCTCCCTCTTCGCCCTATCGTTTAATTACCGCTCGAAACTCAGTCATTTCAATCGTCCAAGTATTCATTCGTCCACCCTCCTTCGGTAAAAGTATAGAAACCGGTAATTGACTGCCCGTAGCCTCTTAGGTACGATGCGCTACTACAGTGGCTTTTGCGGACATTATCTTCCTGAACGGCGCGCCAATATGGTGACTTCCGCGGTTGTCATATTTCTAAACAGGACGTCTCTCAATATATGTATCATATTTTTAACCCTTTCAGACTTGAATTATTTTTTTTCTCGTACTAATTTAGTACGAATGGTTAAGTACGTTTGCACTAAGAAAACGAAAGCTATAATCGTATTTTCATCTCTCCGAGCATCTCTCTGCGAGAGCTTGTGATAATGCCGCTCCGTAAATCCATTTGCAGCTCGAGCGACGGACTCGAATCCTTTTGTCGCCAGAGGGGATTTCATTTAGTATTTAATTAAGTTAAGGCGCGCACTATGCCAATCGTTAAGCGAAACTACACCGAGCGATCTGCTAGGTTAATTTCTTTCCCTTTCGCGCGGTCAACTTGGTTTCAAGGGGAATAGTTGGAGCACCCCCTTCGGCGTTCGATGGGACAATCCTTCATGTATAAACGTTACTACTCGGATTGCGAGTAGCTATTGCTTTAATGAGAACTACGTGCGAATCGCCCGATCCGCTTATTGGCGACGGTTCGCCGGGAGATCTTGGGTTTCGAATGGTTCGCAACGCACGACGCGCGCAGAATGCAGAAATATCGCGACACATAGCGCGGCGAGCCAATATGGTCCGACGTTTATTTTCATCTCGGGAAAGTGCGAAAGACTGCCAGCTCGTGCGCGTTCTTTTTTGTCGAAGAAAACCGCGAGCGTATATGAAATGTTCGTCGGAAATTTATGCTATTTTCGACTATTTTCATTCGTTCGGTTCCTAAAACCCAGAATTACACGGCTGGAGACGTAGCGAGATTACGCAAAGCTAACGATCAAGCGCAGCGTTCGTTCAATTTTCGGCGAGAGTTCCTCGCGAACGATCAACGAACAAACGCGCCTGTAAACTCGATTCCTCTCCAGCGACGATCCCTTTATTTCCCACCTTTGCTCCCTTTTCTTGGGCCGCCGCCTCGCAAAGAGAACCAAGACTGTTTCGCACACTTTCATCCGGCGTTCCTTTTCGTTCGCCTCTATTTTTTTTTTCTCTTCTCGTTCTCCGAGTCACCTCCTCGCCGCGTTTCTCTCCTCCTCAAGCAACGCCTTCCTCTCTTCCACGAGACTTTCTTTGTTTCCTGCTGCACGTGCTCCACCCGCGTTTCTACACGCATAAAAACGCAGCCGTGGCGAGGGAAGAGAAAAAGGAACGACCGGGGGAGAGCAACAGCCAGCCGAAGGATACGTGCGACTTCGTAAGGCATCCATGTTCAAACGAATATAGCGTGCAAGTATTTCCGCGCGTGGATTCGCGGCTGCGTGTGCGTGCGCGTGCTCGTCACCCCGCGCTGCGTCGCGCTCGCTAACACGAAGCAGGTGTTAGTCGGTCGTGTTAGCGACGGTCAACGCGAGAACGAAGGAGAGGGTGGAACGAAGGCATGCACGCATACGCGTATTCTGAGGTAAACCAGCGCTAGGTCTCGGCACAGATCGAGTACACGTTCGTAGGAGATGTAGGAATCGACGCAGATCCCCGTAGTTGCATCGATCATTTTAGAATTTTCATCTTTGATGAAACATTTGAGTTACAGAAAACGAAAGACAGTCGCCTACTGATTCACGAAGGAACACGCGGTTGAACAATCGGCCGAACGACGTAAAATAAATAGTATTTCACACTGGTGAAACCGCGAGTTGCACCTAGTTAGCAATAAAAGTGTGTGTAACGCATCGCGTCTACGTTAAGAGTTGAATGCTACCTCAGGTAAGTGATACGAGTCTACGCTGGATCGGTCTAACTCAGGGAATACCGACGATAAACAATCAGAATTGTATATCGTGTCGTTTTATATTAGAAGAGAGGAGAACCGAGGGGCAACGGTGAGGAGCGATCTCTAGGGTAGTCGTACGAGGCTACTCAAGATCTCGAAATCTATAAAGAGAAGGAGGAAGTAGATTTGGCCACTTCTGACCGAAAGGAGAGATCGGTAGCGAGAGGGACGTAGGAAAGTGCCGCTAACGGATGACGTATATTGGGGATACTCTGGTCGAGTAAGGCACCCGAGGATCCCGGGACCCTCCCTGTCCTTTTGCTAGCTATAAAAACCACTCGCCTTCCTTCTCGACCCTTAGCTAAAAGGCCAATCCACCCTACCACCCTTATCGATCCACTAGGAACGAACGTTCGGTTACTCTTCGGTTCGTGGACTCAACCTCTTGCTCGCGACCACCCGGCAACACCCCCCATCGACTCTTCTAGATTCATCTTTGCCCGTGTAATTAACGGCCCTCGACTTGGTTCCTTATTACTCGGTAAAACGATTCCCCTAGTGGACAATAGACGAAAGACCCTTCGACGACGTTTAGGCATTCGTGAAATCGGTGGACACTCGGTAGCATGTTTCCTGTCGGAATATTTACGGTGACCAGCTCCTCGTAGAGAAAAGATCTCAGCTTACTCGTGGCATTCAGTAATGAAATCAAGTTTTAATTAATAAATTTAGTATTTTGTCACTTCATTACACCCCATTTCCAATATTTCCCATTGATCCAACACGTCGACTGGTCTCCGAGTTACTTGGTAGCGACGAAGAAAAGTTAAAGGAAGCGAAATTTCCAAAGTCTCCCGCGAAGTAAAGCTCTCAACGGGGCAGATACCGCAGGAAGGCGAGAGGGTTCAGTCCGTCAAGACTACAGAACGTAAAACATAATAAGGAGGTTTCCTATTGGTCCGATTGACATTGAAATTTTCACATTCGCTTCGGTAGATCGATGAAAGGTCGAACTTGAGCGAGAAAAGGGAGCAACCTGCGAATTCTGCGAAGCTTTTCCAACGAGACCTCTTTCCGTCGCTACCAATCGATACCGCTCGAGACATTACCTAACGAAGATCGCAGAGGAGGGGATCAACAGCGGCTTTTTCCGGTACGATTCCACGGGACCTTCCGGCTCCTGGTTCATCGTTTCTGCGCTCGCAAGTTTCACCGCGCTCCATTTTTTCTCTCTTTCCGATGCACCGAACTCGCGAGACGTGTTTTTCAATTGCACGAACGGTTCCGTGTCGCGAAACTGCTCGCACAGGGTCGGGAGTTGCAATTTTTGTAATACAAGTATAAATAGACGGCTGGCCCCGTGGGCGCAGATTATGAAATAATGTTCTTCGTGCGTGTATACGCGATTATCTTAAAAGTATCTTTGAATAAGAAGAATGAGCTTTTACTCTTAACATCCATTAACATAGGAGCACCGAGTACCATGAGTACATAACTTTTTTTATTTTTATTTAAGTGCGTGACGCACAGCTATGCAGATCGCCGGTCGGATAGCACCCCGAGCAAGACGAATCGAATCGCATTTACCTTCGCGCTGAAGTACCGGCAATAATTGCTGAGAAAGCAACGAGGCACGCTGCATTTTAATTCGAAAGATACGCGACGCTTGATATTGCTCGCATCACCGCGTCTACACGCTCCGGAATAAGAAACGTTAATTTAATTCTACCGCTTGTATTTCACGCGGACGATCGGAGGAGTCACCCGTCGAGGGGTTGTTTAAAAAGATAGCTGGCGAACAGGGCCGATAAAGCTGTTCGTACGTCGCGAGGGACGCGGTGGCGAGCCGATTACGCCTCGTCCGAGTCAAGCGCTTTCCAAAGCCGACGTTGGATCACGGTGGAGGGTGAGAAAGTAGGAGGTTAGGGGTTCCGAAGAGAGTGGGAGGAAATTGCGACGGAGGGAGAAAGAGAGCTAGGCATGTCGTGCAGCCTATATCTAAGACGGTCGCATGTCATATCAGCAGTCATCGGGGTGGGATATAGGTATGTCTGTATAATGCCGCGATAGTACCTCGACGGTGCCCCTGTGTGTATATTACGGGGATTTAGCTGGAGGGCCCTCGCATGCTCGGAGACTGATGTGACCACGGAGACCGCCTCGTCGAGACATGCGAACCGACCTGTACAGAGAGAGACCCTGTATCGCCTACTAAGACCGCAAAAAAATATCATAAATGTTCCCGATCGCCTTGCGCACTTAACTCAAGTTTACACAATTCCGTCGCGGAACACGTGTCACGGAATACACGCGCAACGGTAATGACGTTTCTGTGCGTTGACACTATTCCTACCACGACCGGTCAAACGACCGTTTTTTAAATTTCGATTAGAATTTCCTATATAAAAAGTAATTGAATCGACTTTAGATTTCACGACTTTTTTCTCAAATATACGTGTAATACATTTTTCAATATTCGCTTCTTTTTTTTATTAATATATTATAAAATCGTTAAAAACGAAAGGTAATGCAGTTGTGGCATGATTTTAGCCTTATTTTATATTGTATGACGCGTTATAAGTGTCATCTTCAAAAGAGTGAACAAAACCGACAATATTTCATATTAAGTTTCACGTTTTATCTTTTATTCATTTTTTTTTATCCATTTTGATTTACGTTTTTATATTTTAGTTTTTATTTTATTCGTTGAATATCCATCCGTAAAATGTCAATACGTTCGGAAAATGTGAATTTATTATTAGAGAAATAAATGATATCGATGAAAAGGACGAAAGAGAAGATTTTTAATTAGTTCCGATAGTCATAACGAGGAAGAGTTAATCGAAACTGCTATAGACGGAAAATGTACAACCGAGAAGCCTATTTGTAAAGAATGTGGTGAAAACAAATAAACTGTACATTATGTATACTTCCGAATAAAGGAAACTATATTTTTATGCTGTCAAATTGGCTATTATCTTTATTCTATATTAAAAAATATAAGTTGTGCTAAAGAGCGGTCACGGTAGGAATAAGTACAGTCGGTGTAATAAATATTCGTACAAGAAACAATTCAAAATAAAACTTCATATATTTATTTTATTAATAAATTTTAGGGGAATAGATAATTAACCAACATTCCTACATATTTTTAGAGTAGATTTTGCGTAAACTAAAGTTTATTACTTTTAATGTTAACCTCTTATTTCTTTACTTATTAGTTCTATTTTAAATTGGTTGCTGTACGAATACTTCTTACACTGACTGTATACGTGAAGTGTCGGTCGGAATAGTGTTAAAGCGCTATCGTTGCACTGTTTTCGAGAGATTGCGATGAAAAGAGAAATTCATATTGGGATAACGGACACGGAACAGAAGGAATCGTGCTGAAAATGCGCGGGACCGGGCTTAAAGGCGAATACGAGCAAAAATATCGCATCGGTGATCACCTCGAGATTTTCCCCTCGTATTAACCATAGTTTTCATTCTGTCGTTAACGTATCTGATTGTCCAATAATCGCAGAGATATACGCGCCGCTGAATATTCGCGTTACAATGTATATGAACGAGGGTGGCGTGTATCAACGGCAAAAAAAGTAGGTTGCTCGGCTGACTAAGCCGCGCAAAGATTAAAAGCTTTTGATGTTTCGTATTTAAATTAACTCGTTATCCGGGATCCTTGAGAGCCCGCGCCACTTGCAAAACCGACGAAACGAGCGCACCGCTGTCTTGCGACGTAATCGCACCGTTTTCAACCGTAATCTAACGAAAAAGTCGCGATGCATTCGTGTAGCGTGTCTCGAAACATTCGTCGCAAATTCTCGAAAAGATTTGACGGCGTCGATTAAGAAAGATATTTCGTTAGCGCAGACTTTGGATCGTCGTAAATCGACCCTGAACAACCACGGAGATTTGAAACGTCCTCGTTGGAGAATTGTCGACTGGATGTAGGATAGACTGATTTATTAATTTTCAAGGGAATTATACGACGACCTGGACTCTCGAGCGGTAATTTCAAATTAAATACGAGTGATTAACGAGATACACAGACTGACCTTTACTGCCGCGTATTAATAAGTCTGGCGAGCTACTTTAGTACGAATAAACAAGGGTGATGGAAGCGATAGCTCCTTATCGATGCAAAGCAATCGCGTATTTCGCGTTCAATTGGGATCGTTGCCGTCGAAAGACAGATATTCCTTGACTGAAATTCCGACCGATAAGTATCGCCGTTTTCGCAAGCTTCGTCGTCCGACGACAAATCGCTCGACCTAACCGCCTTTCCTTCGAGACCTGCACGACATTATGGAACAACGTTTTCAGTTATTTCACCGCACAAATTATGCGCGTTCAATAAGCCGGACAGAGAGCCATAGCGTGACTTCATACGTTCCAGGTCAAGACAATATATTTTGTTATTATATTATTACGTGTAGCGGGAGAATGTATTTATCGTATGAACATTATTTTTATCCTGCCACTCGTATCGAACGAGGGAGTTGGGACGAGCTCTATTCGACTGTGGCCGACTCGTGATTTATCTTAACGACCGAGCATCGAATCACCGCGGGATAGTTGATACGACTCTGAGAGGGAATCGGCATATGCCACCGTATCATCGATTTTTACAGACGGTTCGATTTACATCTGCCGATGAGCGCAACTGCCACGCGGGCGGAAGCAACTTTGTTTTTGGGTTAAAAGAAAATATAACATATGATTCACGAATCAGACCTAGGCGCAGTTTAAATAACGTTTAAATCAAATCTACGCCATGTTACTTCACGGAATAATCATTCTGATAAAAAATTAAGCAAACGAAAAAATTCACTTTGACGATTCCCTTGTATACATACATACCCTGACGCATACATACGTGTACATTTATTTTCCAAGATATTTTATATTCATTGACATATAAGTAACCCCTCCCATTCAAACTAAATATTCATAGTTAAATTCTTTGTTTGGTTTTGCTTGGTTTTTTAAATGCGTAACGGTCACTTCAGTTATTGCACTGAATCCATACATCACAATACAATTATTTCTATTCTTCTTGACATAATTTTGCCTTAGGTAACTCCTTAATTTTTGTTTAGTTCGCGTTATCGTAACTCTGTATGTACATTAAATTTACGTTAGTCTTGTCTTTTGTACACGTCTGCTGGGGCCCACTGGCCCCCAACTAGCTGGGGTACCCCGGGGTTGCTAAGCCCGTACTGTGGCTGCATATTCGCATGTTACAGCCCTTGAGGTCAATTAAATTCTCCAGTGATGTTACACAACAATTTTGTTTCACAATTGGTAGACGTCATAGGTTAACGTAAGTTAGAATTTTTAAAAGTACGAAACAATTCATCCCTGAAGAGGTTAAATAAAATTTTCCCAGGCCTCGTATAAACGAATATGTTATAACCTTACTGGTCACGATGGAAAAAACCTGTTTACGATTCTCGATGCGACTTTCGTCCGTGTCCCTGTTTACTTCTTTCCTTTGTCCACGTCAAGATTACTGCTCGACTAGATTCACAAACGACCACTATTCCAAATACTTAACACGTTTTACAATATAATTAGTGCACTGTAACTGATATACCGATTCGTTTTGACATTTGTCGTACTGGTAATACACGCGGTTGACAGTCTGTTGTTTTACAGCGCAGGGATCTCTACGTGACTCGATACATAATAACAATAACATATCGAGTGCATTAAATAAGTTAACACATTCGCGACCACTGACGTGAATACACGTCACTTCAAATTCTATTCCTGGTTATGACAAAGTTATGAAAATCCCACGGTTGGGTCAATAATGAAATATTAATAGTTTTTCTGAATTCCCCACAAGCTTTGTAAGATCACAGTATACGTGCCTTAGACTTCTTTCTAAAATTACCGGGTTAATGCAATTTCTGGTGAGAATGATTGGAATAGGGAACTAGATACATATATATTAATCGATTCACCCTTCCTCCCCCTATTTCCACAGATATATTGGGTTGTCGGGAAAGTCCATGGCGACTTTTGGTAGGTGGGACAGATCCGAATGTATCAGAATGGTTGAAAACAAGTAACATGTATACATCCCTCAAAAGGTGGACAGATCGTGGAACAAAATTGTATGTACCTATGTAAATCAATAACTGCATATCTAAATTCAAATAGGCCTCTGAATTTTTCTTAAATATTACCACGAACTTTCTGGACAATCTAATAATATTATACATATGAACTAGGAATTGAACGTCGACAGATCTAGCGTTGATACACGTTCCTTTTTGGGGTGTTAAATTGAATCGTGTCTGAATAGCAGGACAACGCCAAGTGTGCTCGAGCAATCGGTTCAAGTCCACTGCATTAGTTCGTAAACGTTGGCAAAAAGTAATCTGATCGACGGGAGAAGTTATCCGCGTCGGTATTTAAAGGTTGGTCCTGCGGAGTTGGAGCGAACTTTGTAACGAGAATTTGATTGGTAATCCTTGGCGTGGCACCCAGTCAATCGTTACCCCCTTGTCATATTACCAACCTCCCACAGACGTTCGTTCTCGCACTGGTATATCAGTCCTCTGTACACGACTCGTTGCGAAACACAAGCGCGCATGTACAGGCGGATCAGGTGTACGCGAGCGAGCGAGCGCGTGTGTGGTAAGTGGGTTTGGGTAACTAAAAGCCAAGCGCGGGTCGAGTGTGCGAGTGTATCATAGAGAGGGCATTCGAGCGGAAAAACGCAACTAAACGCGAGTAATTGGAAGCCCAAGGGGGGGTACACATTCGAGCCGCACTGGGTCTGCCCTGCCGACACCCTCGCTCTGCCAGGGACGAATCCATGCTCGTTTATTACTTCCTCTGAATCTCTACCCAGCGTTTGTCATATTACCTCTCGCGTTCACGAAGAAATGCACGAGTACTGGGAAAACGACGCGACACGTTACCGCACAAGTTCGTGACGCGTTCCATCTACATATGTACAATTCGAGGATGAGCTGGAAAGGACAATTTACGAGTAATTGTTTCGACGATCGAGTATTCAGATTATTTGTTCATCGTGAATCGAAACGAGCCGCAGCACAATATCCAGAGAGATTGTTTCCAAGCGATCGTAATAGCGTGTGAGTTTACCCTTTTAAATTTTGTTAACTGCTGCCCTGGCGGAGCTTTTGAAGCTCGGTGGAAGAAGAGAAAAAAGAATTTCGTGTCAAACCTTGCTTCACGTTCCAGTTTAACGCGAGCCCCAGTCGTCATCGTTAATATGTTTCCGATTCTTTTTCTTCGCCGGCGAGAGAAATTTCCCGTGCACCGGTTCCCGTGTTTCGCTAGATTTTTTTCTCGTTTTCCTTTTTTTTTTTCGTTCGGTCCGTTGCCAACAACAGAGGTAACGCTGTAGTATTTCGTGTAAATAGTACCGGTTAATATGTGCCTCCGGTCTCGCGGTGGAAATCGATTGCTTCAAATTGCCGATTGTGTTTCTTGCTTCCGCGTAACGACCTCTAAAACGATAAATTCATCAATGGCCGCCCTTGTTCCATAAAGACTGTCCGAGTAAGAAAATAAAAGGGCGTCTCTCGAATTTCACGGATCATGTTTTCAAAACAAAATTCAACCTCTCCTACCGGGAACCATTATCATACGCGTTCTGACGCATACACGGTGCCTCCTGGATCGTAAAATCTTTCCGACCGTCTAGGCCCGTCGAGTTCGAGCAACGCGTGCTCCTCTGAAAATATTCTCTTTTCAAGTTTCGTGAGAAATAATCATGTCACTCGATGGGTGATGTGCAATGATACATATGATACAGAAATGATTTGCATTCTGATATATTCCAATAGTATATGCAATAATTGTTACACTTTTTTTTTATCTGAAAATTGTTCAATATATTCGACAAACAAATTTTAGTCAGTTTTTACTTATTGTTAGATA
The DNA here is from genome assembly GCF_026283585.1 of Hylaeus volcanicus. Taxonomy (NCBI): domain Eukaryota; kingdom Metazoa; phylum Arthropoda; class Insecta; order Hymenoptera; family Colletidae; genus Hylaeus; species Hylaeus volcanicus. The sequence goes on along the minus strand of NC_071983.1, from coordinate 8,674,602 downwards.
AAAATTACAGTTTGAGGATCATTTCCGTTTACAATGAACTTCCGTGAACCGGAATCGATTCGTCGTTTCCGCGACATTAGTTAATCGTTATTCATAAACGAAGTTTGATAAGGAGTCACAGAGAAGTGATTTAAGACGGTCTTCCACCCTCCGTACTTCTGGTCCTATTCTGTCTTCGCTTTCGTGGTTTCCACCCTCCTTGGACTTTCTCTCCCTTTCCGTTCATCCTCCCTCCCATTCGTCGCCACTCTCCTCCCCACCCATGGCGTTCGTTCTTTCTTCCCTTGTGTACATGCATCGTCCCCGAAGAGAGGCAGCAGGGGGTTGTTTCGTGGCTGCCGTTGGCTTTTCGTTGCGGTTTGTGCGGGGGATGTTTCCTTCCCTTGCGAGCATATCCATAGACTCCCCTTTCACCACCCGCCACATCCTCCATCGTTCACCATTCCGTCCGCCTTTCTCCTTCCCTTTCGACTCTGCTTCTCGACCGTAGCATACCACTGGCATGGCAGTGCCTTCAGTTCAGTCAGTGTAAACCCTCGAAGGCATTTGCTGATTCAAATTAATCACAGCCGCGGTAGCCCTCCCAATCCTCCAGACCCTGCTTCCTCCAGCTGAAAGGCACCAACAAGTCTGCCGGTTGGGGCAAACACCTATAATCGCTCGTTCCACCGCTCTCGTCTTCTAACTTCTCCTCTGCTCGTTCTCCTCTGCGCATTCTTCTCGCTACATATATTATAATCGGAACTTTCTGATTAACCTAATATTTTGCGAACGACTCCCCGTTATTGACAAGAATTCGATCATCGAAGAATTTGTCGCATTTTATTTTATAGTATAGTAACCGGGGAGAAAGCGCGCGACCTTTCAACTGGACAAAGTTTTTGTTTTTCTTCGTCGGTAATATGCAGTCGGTACTCTAAAAGGCATTAAAAGCTCGTCGAATAATGGGGCCTCGAAATCTCGCGGAGGATCTCGAAAAGGACGAAGAAAACGCGTTTTTCATCCCCTGTCACCGCTACCGGTCCGTTGGATTTTCTTCGTCGCGCCGCAGAGCCCGTACCACAGGATTAAAAAACCGGGAAAGACAAAAAGGTGAAGAAGGAGACCGTGGAAAAAGGGGAGAGAGTCCGACGAGAGTGCTCTTTAGAATTAGAGCAGAGCCAGCTTCTGGGTTTTCTCCTCTCCTCTCCTCGATGAATCCGCGAGGCGTCTCATCATGCAACATTACCCACAAGCTTCCGCGACTCCTGCTTTCTCCACCCTGTCCTTCTTCATCCCCTCTTTTCTTTGCCATCTCTGTTCGACCGACGAGAACAGCCAGACCTTCGACGGAACTCCTTGCACCCCGGCTACGCAACATTAACCCTGCTCCTTCGCATTTTTCCTTAGGTTCCATGAAGTCTTCTGAAAGAGGCTACGTTTTATATTTCGTTTCCTTGTGTTTTTCCTCTAGACGCGCGAGGGAAGGGTGCCGATTCAATTTTGTCGGTTTCGGAAAGCAAACTTGAGTCGGCTTCCTGGCTCAGTTTATATTTATACGAATCCAGAGTTATCGATCAGTCCCAATCTTCTTCCTCAAAAACTGCAATCTGTAACAGGATCACAAACAACAATTATGTAAGACACTACAACTTACTAAAATATACTTTAAATGCTAAATAGTATTTATAATTATTGTTGAACATCCTCACAGTGGTCGTTAATGGCTTACAAGCTGATGCGACAATAAATAAGTAAATATATATGTATATAACACTTGTATATTTCAATTGCACGCGGTCCAACTCGCCATCCAAGTTTTTAACGAAGCTGAAGGAAACATGGAACAACTCGGATTGGACTCATCCTCCATTTTTACGCGTCATCCTCTTTCATCCCTCGGTTCGCGTTCCTCGCCATCAAGCGTCGACGGCTTAGGGTGGAGGTTCGCCGAAACAAGGGAAGAAGCGGAGGATAGCGGGATGTTGAGACGCTGCAGAGAAGCGGGAGAGTTTGTTCTCGAGGGTGCTGCTATGGAGGGATGAGAGTAGAGACGCGAACGAGGAAAAGGAGGCGCGGAAGGGGAGGGAAAGAGGTCTCGTCTCCCTGTCTCTATTGATCCTCCGAGGAGGAGCCGCGCGCACCTCGTCTTCCATCCCACCTCATCCTCAATACCACCCTATGCTCCAAGAGACGACGACGTAGACGTAGACGTTCTCTGGAGCTTGGTCTGTGTTGCAAGCCTGGGAAAACGCGTCGACGAATGCAGTCCCCGCAGGTTAACGCGTTCTACCGAATCCGGTTGCTGCCGCATGTCTGGATATAATAACGCCACGATAACAGTCCTTCCATCTTAGCACCGGAAGTTCCGTAATCGAGCGTGCTCTCAATTATTTCTGGAACTTCTGTTGCCCGTTGTTCTCGCGCTCGAGGATGTATCGACGCTTGGCTTCCAGCTCGACGTGTTCATCGTTGCTCCGCGTTCAAAAATTTGTCAGAGCTGTCAGTATTTTATCGTTTTCGTACAGCTTGAATCGATTATTCGTGGATTTCAAGCAACGATCGAGGCTTCTCCACTGAAATTACTGGTTGGCAACTTTTTTTATGTTCGTGATTTCTTCGTCGGTTATTCCTACTTTTCTCGTGGTAACAACTCGTTCTCCTCCTATCCGTGCTTATAACAAACTTTGATCATACATGGCTTATAAAGATTCCTTCAGTTCTCAGGTAGCATGCGAATATGCAGCTACAGTACGGGCTTCGCGACCCCGGGGTACCCTAGATCGATGGACAGACGTGTACCATAGACAAGACCAACGTAAATGTAATTATGTACGACAAAGTAATGTCAAAAAGAATAAAAATCATTGTATTGTGATGTATGGACTCAGTGCAATAACTGACATGACAGTTATGCGCTTAAAAAAAAACCAAGCAAGCAAGATTCCTCCATCGTGATGCAACTTCCGCGTAGGAACGTCGCGACTACGATTGGCGCAAAAGTCAGTTGGTATCTTCTCCCGCTCCGAACGCCTACTCTTCGCTGCGCTCTGTTCTCTCGGCGTCCCCTCGCTGGTATACCTCGACCCATCGTTATCTCCGACAACGAGACTCCCCATTGGTCGGTGATCTTCCCACTCGTGTTGATGCCTCCCTCGCTCATCGGATCCGTCCTCCGCGTTCCCGAGTCTGTGGTGTCCCTCGGTCTCTTCAGGATATTCAGGCTGTGCGTGTGCGTGCACATGCCTCGGAGCCATGCGGATTGGGCCGACGGGAGCATCCCCCGTTTCTGATTGGACCGACACCCGGAGGGAGCATCTCTGCTCATCCTCGCGTTTGCGCATCTAACCGCGATCATCGTGTCTCTGCGCGCGTTTGTCGTGTTATCCAAAATGGAGGATTTAGGTCCTCCCGCGGAGATAGAAATTGGAAGGGAGGACGAAGGTCTGAAATTTGTTGAGAGAATTAAGAGCGAAGGAGTATAGATCGTTGCTCAGGAGTTGGCGAGACAGTTCGATTGGCGGTCGTGTAACGGTGACACCTTTACTCACGCACATTTTCTTTATTGACAGAATCCATTACATCGACAAAAGTACCGCGTAACGGAGACGGCGAACGAGACATATCGAGGTAAACTGAGAGAGCAACAGTAACTATTGGCGTAGATATACGTGCGTAAGGAAAATTAAAGGTATTTAACCGGCAATTTAGTGTGGATTACGACTATGCAGTGTGACCACTCGAAAGAAAGGAGGCTCCTGGGGAAGCAAAGGTGAACCGAACGATGAAATTTCCTTGCCTCTGTCTCCTTCAGTTCGTAGGTGCCTCGTCAACTCCTGAGCAATATACATTACGTAGGAATAAAGAGAGCAGAACCAGCTCTTCGCCCAGTGATCCCGCATGGACTCGACATCCTGTTGGGAGGCACCCAACGCCCAGCTCGTCTCTCAGAATAGCTGGTATAGTTAGTCATACATCCCGTCTAGCATCGGGCTATAACTGGCGTCTGCGACGGGCCAACGCCATTATGGCAGACACACGGAGAGAAGCGAGCGATACGTGCACCGCGAGCTACAACGAAGCCAGCAGGGAGAGCAAAGACATTTACGAGGAGGAAGGCAGAACGTACGGCAAGGCAGGCGAGAGGAGAGGACGAGAAGCGGAGAATGCACCGGCAGCGTTCATTTGCGACGCGGCAGTAACACGCTGCTGCACATCTATTCATACACACCGTCGGCTGCACCCACGTCGCTGACGGTGCTTGCGTGTATTCAGCCTCGGCGAGGGAAGCACCGCGACAGAGAGACAGAGAGAAGAAAAAGACAGGCTTGGCAACAGTGGCCACTTGTACGTTCTTCCTCCTCTGATAACCGCGTCTCTCGCTGCCCCACTCTATCCGCCTTATTTCCCTGCGAGTCGCAGGGGCGGAGGTGGGCACGGAGTGATACCCAAGAAGGGTAAGACCAAGCGAGATGGTAGGATAATTGAAAGAGGAAGCCGGTGGAGATGTGGAACGAGAGACAGAGACGAGCGCCAGCGCAGGTGGAGGCGCTGTTCGATGGTTGGTGGGGGTTGGAGGTGGTGGTGGAGCCCCCTCAGGAGGTGGAAAAGGTGGAGGATGAGGCGGAGAGAGGCAGGAGTTGGTTACCATGGCTACCAGAAACCGCAGCCGCCACCACCGACGATGCGAGAGGTGTCACTGACTCCTGGCAAAGCTACCACGCACTCATACACCTGTACGAATACAGTCGTAGATTCGTGTAGAACCGCGCACGGACACGCTTCTTCGCTCGTGGTAACTGTACCTGCTACTAGTACGCACCGCGAGATAATGCGTATACCTGTGCCATATACCTTCACGATTTGTTACCATTGCTGCTGCTGCTGCACAACTCGTCCGTAACGAATTTCGTCTTTGGACCGTCAAACATTTAATCCTCGTTTAAATATCGGCCGATGTGCCCGGGTAGTACTATACTTGGCTCCGTTTGAACTTTTGCGCGCTAAAATATTTAACGACCTTCTCGAAAATTGAGAATTCCGCAAGAAATTTTACGCCGAGGATAAGACAGGAGTAACTTTGTTCGTTTACTCGGTGGTACGAACTCGTTACTCGCGAATTTTCGACGCTAGGTCGGTCGATGAGACCGTTCGGTTCAACTTTATAACCATCTTTTTTACGGAAACCATGTATAAGGGAAACGCGGGTAAGTTTTAACGATTTAGCACCGAGGGGAGCGTGCATCGTCGAATGATCTAACGATCGATCGTCCACGGAGGATATAAACCTGGCCTCTCTTAGAGAGGTCGACGTGACTTAAAAAGACCATCTCGAGCAAGAGAGCGGCGAGTAACAAAAGATCCGCCTCTTTAACTGCGACCGTTCGTTCCGTTTCGTTCCATTTCGTTCCTCTCCCCTTGGTCTCCGCGTTCCTGTCCCTCCGCCAACGACTCTCCTTCGGTAGGACGGAAATTAAATTAAGGCTTCCGAAAATAAACTCGGCGACATTCGATTGTTTCTCGCGGGAGCCGAAACGCGCGAGACGGCGGCAGAACGACGATGTCGAGGCTCGTAAAAGATGAGAAACGATCCAGCAAAATGGCCGACTCGACGATGCTGAACGTTGATTTTCTAACAGACAGTAGCGTAGATTAGATCTATCCTAGCACTGTGGAATAAGGGGTACTCGAATTAAGTGTAAGAGATACATTTCTATTAACCCTCTATGAGCTCGTGTAACTTTTAAGTCACATGCTAATATATCAACATTTTGCAGAAAGAAAAGAACTCAACCTAAAGAGGGTTAACAGCATCCCAACTTCGACGGCATGCAATTCAGAGTATGGCGAAACAAAAGAATTTTGTTTAGAAAGAAACAGATAAGATTGTACATTTTTGCAGGAAAGCTTGACAGGAAAAGGACAGAGTTCACGCTTAGGGGAAGTGGGGTGTTTACGTTGGTGGCGCGATGCTCTTTCTACGTCTTCGTCGCTTATCGTGTGTATAGTCCGATTCGCTTCTCGGTCTCCATGGAAACCCGTGGAAAAACCAATCGATTCTCCCTTTGGAGTCCTCTGAAAGAGAACTCTTTCAAGAATCCTTTCACCTCTCGCGCTCCTCTCTCATCCTTTCCGGATCTCCGTCGTCTTCTCTTTCCGGTCAGAACTTCACCTTCCCCGACGGAGCCAACTTCGGCCCTCCTCCCGTTAGAAAAAGGAAACGAATAGAGCTAACGGGGAACCGAGGAGCAAGGGGACACGGGGCAACGTCGTTAAAAGAGGTTTATTTCGCTAATAAGGCCGGACTTGTGCTGTGCTTATTGAAACAATAAAGAATCAGCTCCGCGGCCGGAGGGGGGAAAACCCTCAAGATGGCGTCCCTTCCTGGTCATGCCGTGGATATACAGGAGTACGTGCACTGGTTGCAGAGTGTCGGCTGATAAACTCCCGATGGATTTATCGCTACGATATTGTGGTCCGCCTTCTCTTTCCCTTCGCTTCGTGTCTCGAGTCTTTATCGTATCGTTCTCCGCCATCTGTTTTGAAACGGTGTCGAAATCAAGGACGCCTTTGAACCGATGAGTCGCCAAACGTTGGGAAATTCCAAGAATTCCTAGAGTCGTGATAAACAGCAACGTAATTAACCGAACTCGAAACGTTTTATCAGAGCATCTGTTTTTGCTGGTTACGTCCTCAACGCGCGAATCGAAGGTTAGCCGTCACTATTCGTAAGAGCGTCAGAGTTTGCGGACAAGCCGCGTTATTTGACGATTTATCGGTTATCGGTTACGCACGCCACCCTCTGCGAGACTCCGTTAGCGTCGCTTTGACTTTTTCTTACCATTTTCGCCACCGATGGAGATTCTGCTGCAGACGTCTATTAGGTACGAGACTCTTTAATATGAAATATTCCGCGGGAATGGTTTCGAAACTTGCTTCGCTATTAAAGCATCCTTTGCAATATTCCGCGTAATGACTTTCGAGGAGGGTAGGGAAAAGTTTCGCGTGGAAAAGCTTGTAAAATTTCTTTTCGCGGCGCGGAGTAGACAAGTCGAGTCGGTTTCTTCGTAAACGAATTCCACGGGTCTGGAAGAATAAGATACAGCGGAGGACGGTGTGTCTGGTTGAGAATCGATAGAGCTCCTGCCGAGACTACCCCGCGAGACACGAATTCCCGGATTCCATGTCGCCACCCCTAAAAACCCCATCTACGAGAGCGCTCACCCTCTTCACCTCCCTCGATCCACCCTTTCGGCGCTCCTCGAGGCACCGCATTACCTCTGGACGAGAGGACTGCCGAGTATGGAAAGAGGGATCGACCACGAGGAGAAGGAGAGCACGAGGGAGATAGAGACAGAGGAGGAGGGAAAGGATGGAGAGGGCAACGCGAGGGCCGAGCACAATGGACCGCCTCGGAGATTCGGAAACGTCGGGACTCAGGATTCTGAATGGGAGACGAATGAGGAGTCTGCCCCGACTGGATCGCGGGACAATGCAGGAAAACGAATGTTAACGGCGACGATAAGGCGGTTTGCTGTAGAGATAGATCGTTTCTCGAATCTCACGACGAAGGACGATCGCGTCACGACTTCCTTCGATTCCTCTTACGATAGCGGAACCATTTCATTCATGAATACTGGCCTGTTTACCACAATTTTACATAGCAAAGGGTTCTTCCTACTATCGATATTTAGTTATATACCTTGTTTCTTTGAATATACAAGCAATATTTTAACACATTCGCGACCGCTGACGTGAATACATGTCACTTTAGATTCTATTTCTGGTTTAAAATTATGAAAATCTTTTCATTTTATACACTACATGTTAACAACATTGATGTTTCTAAACAGATTTTGTAATTTTTATCTTCGCCCTAACGATACAAATTTGCGATGTCCAGCTTCAAAATTTGATTGTTTTTGTCAGTACTCGGTATTAGAAACGTAAAATATCTGCCGGTCGCGAATGTGTTAAGAACAAGATTGTTAACCGAGCCGTTCGCTGCACAAATCGATTAACTCCACTTTTTGAAAAATCTTAAATTTAAATGTCAAAGCACTCGGTATAGTCATAACTTTTTGTATTTGTAATAACTTTCAAAGTTATTACAAAAGAAAAAGTATTTTGGGAATTGAATAATAAATCATTTGTTTCAGAGGCCATTTCGATCACATTTCTCAACTTTTTGTTTTGTGGAGTTAATCGATTTTTGCAATGAACGGCTCAACTATGGGACGATGAAATAATATTTTCGGTCTTTGTGGCAGGAATATAAATTACTTCATTGGCGAAGGATGCTCGAAAGACGTGCTACCGAAGGATTCAACGGCCAGGGATGCTACCCTTGTTTGATTCCTCGTTGAAGGTTCATCGACGAGCAAGGTAAACGTGGTTATTAATCGATAATATGTTTGAACAAGTGTCATCGTTCGGGCAAAGGGGCCTCGCCCACGAGTCTTCTCCGTTTGTTGGACAGCGCGTCAGTCCATTAATTAATTCAATATACGAGTAGCTGCAATTTATGATAGATAATTGTGGATAATAACGGTGTCCGATGTTCGGTATCGTCTAGCCTTTGAGTACAAAGCGAAAGGGAGAACGATTACTAGTTTATTAAATTTCCTAATCGTCTACCTTTGGGTGACACCGTGTCGGACGTTATGTAATCAACGAATTACCTACTCGCAAACGTGAATAGCTCCTTTAATCTTATTCATGTTCACGCAATGACTATTGTTTCTTTTTTCTTAACCCATTAATATAAACGGTATATAAAATTAATAAGAAAGAATAGCCAAAAAATAATCGTCAGTAATGTTATCATTTTTATGTGACTGGTGGAGTTAATTGATTTGTGCAATGAACGGCTCATATATACAGGTTGTCCCAGAATTAGTGTAAGAATCGGAAATGCAGCTATCTATCGGTTAGGTTCCGAGCATCGTCAACTCCGGCTTTGAGGACTGACGTTGAAACTCACGATCCGTGATTCAAGGTGGTTCTCTACCCTCCCGAGGTAGCCATACGCCGCGATATTATAGGGCGAAAACGGTAAATGGCCCTAATAATGCGAAATCTTGGTAGCCATAAATACGACCGGACGATATCTCGTTTCTGATCTCGGTGGCATGTCCAGGAGTTGCGTTGCCGTGTCTCGCAGCGTTGATACCGGCTGCCCCGCACGGTACTCGAGTGAGTATCGCAGGGTACTGGAAGTACTCGCGTCAAGTATGTGCACGGCTTATCATGCCTCTTGCGACCAGTATATGGTCTTCCTGCTCTTTATGCGAATGTGCCCTGTTCTCGTTTTCGACGAAAATACCCGCGTCCTACCAGCTTGGAAGACCAACCGAAACGCTTTCGTTCGTCTCTTTGTCGACTCTTTGAATCGGTTAGGTACGCGGAGGACTCGCAGTCTCCGCGAGCCAAGTCTAAACAACGTTTCACGCGCGCCCGTGCTAGTTTCGGAGCAGAACCGATTCTCGAACACGAGAAGGGAGCCGAGTCAAACTTGTAAACATGTCGCTCAAAGGCAGCCCTGTCACGGCCTGCTTCCTACGCAGTGCTCGCATTTCCATTCATTGTTATTCCATAATCCGTGATGAAACACGAGGCTGTTCCGTGTCGCGGAGAAGGATGAAAAATGAACGTATTAACGCGCGTTCAAGGGTGAATAGATCGATGAACGGAAGGAAAGCATACACGGGGACACGATGGTTATTAGGAACCGACGCGTATTCCGAGCACGCATGAACAATCTTCTTGCACTCGCGTGATCTTTCGCGACAATATCGTGATTTTAACAATCGATAGCTAATAGGTACTCCTGCCGGCGCGGCGTGTACCTCGCACGTTTTACTGAAACAGTTTCAGCCCCTGAGGACGACGAGAAAAATGATATATCCTGTGTTAACTATTCGAGCTTTTCCAGCGAATTAGAGTCCGTTCGTTAGCCTCCTTCGTCCACTCTCTGTCGATGATTACGTTAACTCTATTTGTAGTTTTGACACGAGTGAAATTTATTGGTTGCCCCGTCTTCTGAATTGCATGTAACGCGATACCGTAAAGAACGATGTTGAACACGACGTTATTTACGAGTGGTTCGGCAGTATTCCTCTTCGTGAGAGACAGGCCAGGTCGTGCGTGTCAGGGCAATTCTTTCCGCGACCGAGGCAAAAATACGTTCGTGTGTTCTTTTATACAACCCCCCTCCGAAGACAATCTCGATGTCTCCGGTCGCGCTGTGGCGTGTCGTGGGTGGACATCACTCGGAGGGTGAGAATGGGGGTTGGGAGGTTGTAGGGGAGCAAGAGAGCCTCGAAAGGGTGTAGCGTGTCCGGTATCTCGACCTGGGATCGCGAGAGACATTTCGTCCCCCCAAGAAGTCAGTTCAGCTCCCACAAATGACCATCGCCGACCACCACTACCATCACCGCCGTCGCCTCGTAGCCTCGGCACGAAGTTACCCCTCTTTCACGATCAACCCCTGGTCGCTTTCCTATCTTCTAGCCGCGGTTGTGCAACGCTCGCGCAGATGAAACGATAAACAAATTTATTATGCTCGAATGAACGAAAACGAGTGTCCTTAGTGGGTAAAACGTCGTCCCGCGATTTACAGAGAGGGAAAAAAGCACGATTATTTCGTTGGTATCGTTTCTGATGGTAAAAATAATACACGACGAATAGAAACACGTATAGGATACCATTCACCGCGTTTATTCGCTCATAGCTGAGACATATAGGATTGGCAGATAGGATATAACAGTTTCGAACGTTTGGATGAGATCTTGTTCGTTCAATGTGGCAGTCCTGAATATTAGATCACATTATCCAAAGAACATTGTTAACACTAGACCTACTACAACCGGTCAAATGACCGTTCCTTAATTTTTTTTGAACAGTTCTTATATACAATATAAAAATTATACACAATTATTTCATGTATTAAATTTAGTATCACGTGAAACATTTTTGCATGGAATTGAAAAAAGTGTTTTTAAGACAAGCCACTTAATCGATCAAAATAAAAGTAGATACAAGTAAATGTCGGTAGGTTTAGTGTTAATATTAAACATGCAGCAGGCATTCCTGGGTCTATTTTGACCAAGGAGATAACGGGATAATAATTTAATTCTACTTTAGAGGTCTATCAAAAGTTTTCTATTACATCAGGAGTTCGTGGGAAGGTAGTATGTCGTAAAAGAGATTCGAAACTTTCAAGACCGTGAAGTTTCGAATCGCTCCGAACACTACTCGATAACAGAGAGTCTCAAAGGTCTCGAAAGTCTTGATCAGTCTTGAAGTCTCAATTTATCTGAAAGTCTTGATTAATCTTCGCGAGTTTTCAAAACCTTGTTCTTGTAGTCTCGGTGAATCTTGAAACTATTAAAGAGTCGCGAACATTAGAATAATTCGATGATGAATTTGTAGTATCGAACCCGTCGATGCACAAGCGCTTGGTAGGTCAGTAAAATGCCATCTGTTGTATACTCGATGCATTAGAGAAATTTCAAAGACAATTAAATAATAATCTCAGTTCTGTGTGTTCATAAACGGTTTCCTTTTTAATATTTATCGAAGAGGATATGTAGAAAACAATTAAAAATATTTTATGAATTTATATCAAGTAATGATCATTCTAAGTTAGAGCCACCGTGCACATATCGATACTGATTGTAACCGACGTTCGGTCACGACGAAATTTCCGATGACATGATTTTTGTCATTATACCGACGGATAAACTCGGATATTAGGAATAGATAGAACTAGAAAGCGTAACGTTATGCATCCTTATTTTTATTCTATTTTGAAAATTGACGTAATCGAGAAGCGGGTAAGTAAAAAATTGGTACAAAGTTTGTAGCGCCGCGTGGGAAAAATTCACCAAACTAAAATGTGGAGCGTATATGCATATACACAGTAGCGGGATTTTTAAATTCATTGAAACTACTTAGAAAGAGAGTAAACCAGAGAAAATGCAGACGCAGGTTGAAGGATTCCCGGCATTCCAAATATTATATTTTTTGAAACGACGAAAAATCCTTTGAACTGCGTCTGCACATTCTTTAATTTGTATAACTTAAATAGAAATCGAAACAGAAACGAATAAGATGTATATATAACAAATTGTCCAGTATGTTTTATATACTATAGACTTTTACAATAACAATAACACTTCCGCAACCTAATGTAGTGGCTCTGCTATCGCTGACCATCGGAGCAGCTCTGCATTATCCACGTTGAAATCGCAGTAGCTCTGCTTCATCTGCGTCGAACTTCGAAGTCCTTTTCTTTGATGTGTAGAAAATCTGCAACAAAAGTTATGCGAATTAATAACATGTTTCAAAAATTACAGTAGTTACAATATTTAAACATTAAGTCGCAGTGGACTCAATTTGAATATTTCTTGTTGAAAAAATTTGTACAGACTACTAAAATATGTATGGAAATAGGATAAAAAGTTCGATAGAATTAATTATTTTTTTCCATCCTAAAAAAATTCACGAAAAAAACCGCTTTCTTTAGACCTCCTAATTCAGAATACCCCCTTAAGCTATATAAATTAGAGAATGTGCAGACGCTGTTCAAAGGATTTTCGTCGTTTCAAAAAATATAATATTTGAAATGCCGGGAATCCTTCAAACTGCGTCTGCATTTTCTCTGGTCTACACATTTACTTTCTTTTTAAGTAGTTTCACTGAATTTAAAAATCCCGCTACTGTGTATATACATGTAGTTAGTTCGGTGAATTTTTCCCAGGCGGCGCTACAAACTTTGTACCAACTTTTAATACGTAAGCTTGAAGCCCCTGCTTCCACCTAGCGACGAGACGAGTAGTCAGTTCCATATCGGCCGTCGAACAAGGGTGCCAACAAGACGCGCGCATCCGCGACAGACCGTAAGCGTAGTCGCGTCGTAAACAAGGGCTCGTTGCATCCTTCGTTGTTTTACCAAAGTTTCGCCGCGTATTCCCTGCTTATTCGATATTTTCTCGCGATATCGTCGGTGCTGTTTCACGTGACATTGCGAAGCAGGTTGGACTGGAGTGGAGGTGAACCATTAATGCAATTTTTCCGGACGTTTCCACGGTAGTGTGAGTGCGCGGGTTGGCAAGCGTTGCTGCTCGAGTGCAGTAGGGCTGCCATTTTCCGTGTGTTGCGGTAAACGAGCAAGAAAGAGATAGACTTACTCTGAAAGAGACGGCGAAGGACCCGCACACACGGTTTTTTAACGGTGCAAGCTACGCGAAGGTATCCCTCGTTTGGTTATCTGACAATTAAACTTATCGTCGAAACGGTGGACACGGAAAATCACAAGGCAAAGGTGGAAGGGCCAGTCGCGGAAGCGCACGTTCGAAACTGGACCGACGATCAAGGTTAGTTCCTCTACGCGTTTTCTTCTTGTGATCGTCCTCCTTAACAGGAACAGAGCACTTCGTATCTCGAGCATCGAATGACGCTCGTTGCATCGTTCGGATGTCATCGTCGAAAGGATCTTCGACTACGATCGAGACGCTCACCGCGTCTTTGTCGTATCAGGTCCCCGATCAGCTGACATTTTTTTACACGTCCATCGCGCGCATCTCGCGGACGGATATACACGGGATCCGATACGATATTCGCTCGTTAAAAATACGCCATTGCGTGGGCAGTTAGCCGTTACTATTCGGCAACGATAAATCACGTTTCGAGAATACTGTTTGTTGCGATGTGAGCAACGTATCGATAAATGTTTTCTCAGAAAAAAAGAAAAAAAAACGACGCCAACATTTGCACAATGCCTGCGACGGTAACTCGTGACGTAGCCCACGCCGCTGATAGAGTCGATTTCGAAATTTGTGCATAATCGTGGGCCACGCTTAAATCGCTCCGATAATGTTCGATCGATGAAATATTCATTCAAATTCGCAGTTGCACATCGGTGTGACGTATCTCGTTCATTGTTTTCGCTGGCACGATGCTCGTTATCTTGTCGCGGTTTTTAAGTTTCTTTATTTTTTCGTTCGGAACTCTATTCGCGATACGCTGTAACCTCGTTACAGAAAATAAGCGTTTCAATGAAATTCGAAATGCATGCAGCTTTTCAAGGATGTTATATAAATGACGACATTGAACAAGTTATCTTCGTTGGCCAAAGTATGTATAGCGTTCCTATGCAAGAAGGGTTGTGCTGCAATATCCCCTGATATAAGTTTTATATTTCGCCAGTTTTAATATATTATTATTTTATTTATTTCGGAGTAAAATTTGTAATGTACCTTAAATCCTTTCTTATTATATTATCTTTTATTTCGTTATACCTTATCGTTCATTATAGTAGTTGAAATTGACTGCTTCCTCTTTGAGGGCAATAAACCTATTGTCTTTCTATTTACAGCAGTTGCAAACTAAATATTCCCTGTTTTTCTCTTCGCGATCAGCTGACGTTCGCAGGTGTCGCGTAATTTGACTGGCTTCTATTCCCAATGAAACAATGCACACGAATATGCGATCCCGTAGCGACGCCGCAAATGATATCGTTGGGAGACGTCCGTGTCTCCCACTGAATCGTCGACGTCATCGCCGCCACTTCTCGAGTACTTCATCGCCCGTATACAGGGACGACTATACACTTTCTTGAGCCCAGTACACGATAAACGCCCATCCTAATTACCGTGGCGTATTCATTTTAGACTACAGATTTCACGTACTTTGCTTACAAAGTCCATATTCAAAGATAAAAGTATTAGGAATTTGAAAACGGCGATACCTTTAATTGAATGGGTGTTTGAACGGAGGACCTGCGTTAGAAATTAAAAATTTTACAAAAATAGGGGATAAACTATTGTCATTGATTAGTGACGTCCTGAGCACCTAGTGCAACGTTCAATTGTTGAAATAGGAAACCAAATATCTGCCTCTCGGCCCATTAATTCAGAGCGGGGATGTACATCTTCTAAATTCCCTCATTTGCATCGGTTCACTCGTCAAGAAAATTCGTGACCTTTTTTACTATGGGCGAATCATGAGTTCACGACCTTTCGAACTCCCCTATTAAATGTCTTTGAGGGAACTCTCCCTTGGGTACCTGTCGCGATAAACGCGAAGGGCATGCTGCGTGCTCGCGACAAAATTTCGTGCGCGATCGAGACACAAAAAGAGAGCAGAGAAACGAGTCCACCTGGAAACTGCTCACAATGCTGGAAAGCAATCAGATATCAATTTCAGCGAAGTATCGCTGAGCGTCCAGCGCGAAAACGGGACGTCCATATTCCAATTTACACGGGTTGGTTTCAATTATGGAAGCGATCTTGAAACATCACGTACGTGCGCGCAACGAGGAAAAAAGAGACCACTCTAGCTCGTGTTACCGCGTTATCGTCGATATTATGACTCAGCTATAACTGTAACTTGTTAGTTATTTTAGATTTACCTGTTGGAAAATACAATACTTATCACGCTAATTTCTCGTGTGTATGTAATTTACAGACATCTTGAATTCGAAACGTAGCAAACAATGACTGTATCGAAGCTTGAACATAGATCATGCATAAACATCGGTGTTCGAAGCTTTTTCTTGAAAGAAATTTGAAACTATAAAGTTTTCAATCACCTGGAACGTTACTCGATACCGGAAATTTTAAAAGTCTCTATTCGTCTTGTACTCTTGATTAATCTTGAAAGCCTTGCTCGCTCTTCCAGTTCTGATTGGTCTCTAAAGTCTTGATCGGTCTTAGAGTCCTGATGGATTTATAACTTTTAACGAGTCCTCGACATTTTGCATAAATAAATGGATTTGCCGATTCCAAAGTCTTTTGTTTACTCTTTATTCTTATTCAAGAAAAGTGAACGAAACGCTTATGAATTACTTTCGTTATTACGGAATAATTAACTCAGTTAAATTAAAAACATGTCCACATTGTTTTATGTCCACTTCTGTGATCAATCTTTTATTTATTTTGTTGGAAAATATTCGCGGTAATTACGGGAACTAATCGATCGAACGGTAAACTTGTTCTTCGCAGCAAAGGTACAGAAACAGTACCCAACTTTTATTCAGGGACTTCTTCTCGTGCATACAATGTGTCGCCTGACCGGCTATAGTATTCACATATGTAGTTGCATTTTATTCGCCTCGTTCGACGCTCTTCGAGCTATCGTTACAAAGTAAATATTCGAATCTCGAGTCGCGAACGATCCAACGATCGCTGAGCAAGCGTTAAGCAATTAACCTTCGATAACCGTGAAACAGAGCTCGGCGTGTAATCGCGTTTCGCAAGAATTGTACTATCTGGTGGCGCGTGAATCGTAAAGAACCATTAGCGCGACACGCTGTTGCACTTTTTCGCTGTTACGTTCGCGCTAATGTAACTGCTTACAGTCGGGGGCCGGTAACGTTTAGTTTTCGTCGCAATTGCGTGTACCTAGCCGCGCAATTTCTAGCGTTCCTCGGTTCCCATAAAATCGATTGTTCGCGTGTAACGATAAACGACGATCTTATTATTACCACCCGTACCCTGTCGTTTCGCGTTGCCTTATACATATACGCGGACTCCGCATTAATCGCCTCGCGTAGCCGCGTGCCTTGTCCCAATAATCGTCGGTGCATTTCCTGATTCACGGCTTCCTGCTGGTGCTGCGGAGTTATCGTACGAGAACGTGCCACTCGAAATCTTTTGTTTCTTCTCTGTACGTTCGCGAATTTTCCAGATCGCGCGGCATACGTTTCGAGGTGAAATCTTTCTCCCGATAAATTAGCGTTCCGCGACTTCCTTTTCCTGACGTAGGCCTTGAGTAATTAGAAATCGAACACCACACGGTAGAGTGGAAATCGCAGTCACGTTCGCAAATCTTATTAAAGACTGTTTCGGAAACGGATGAGTCAGGCGTTCCGCGAAAATCGTGAGCAATTCTTGTCGCAACGCGGACGGTATTTCGTACGACCCTCTCCGTTATTTCCCAATCACAGTTGCCGATCGCTTCGCGGGGAAAGAGGACGTTCCTGCGGGATGAGCATGCGGTCGTAATAACGCGAAAAGTAACTTTTAACGAGATTCGATGGTAACGCCACCGGTTGCGGCGACGCGGAGGAGCCTCGGTCGCTTTTTCTAATTTAGCCAGGCAACAGGAAACTGAATTGTGGTTCTATTGCTCGAAGCCCCTCGCCGAGCACGAGCTAACATTGTTCGAAATGGGTGGCGCTATATAACCGGGAGTAATGCAACTTGGATATCCTTCCCGAAGCTAAGCAGCAGCTTCTCGACGCACGGCGCAACTTACAATTTAAAACTCGTAAGGCTGCGTTCACGGCACATTTACGAGTCCCTCGGTTACGTGAATGGCCCCCGCCTTTCCCCGCGAAAAGTTTCAACGCGAAAGGTGCGACGTGCATCTCTCAAGTATACTTCGGGGAAACGCCACGTTCTAAACAAAGTATTATAGTTCGACTTCCTCAACGTCTATCGCTTATTTTCAGTCCTTCGATGCCTTTCGCCGCGACCCTTAGCGATGAGTTTTGCAATTAAAATCTTACGCTTTACCGTCCCGACTGTTTCGCGAAAGTCTTCATAAATAGCATCAACTCGAAACCCCCGTTCCAAAAGAAACTTATTGTTAGTCGAAGTACGCTTCGAGATTCGTAGTTACAGATGTACCGCTAGCGAACCTATTCTGTGCATTAGAAGTAATGTTAACGCGAGACGGAGCTAGCTTAGCGAGCATTACTTGCTCGAGAATTTTAGGCATACTATTTGGAACGGTAATTGGTCCATAATTCTTGGCCTGTACGGCAGCAGTAGCTTTGAAAATTGAATCGATAATACCGCTCTTCCAACGAGAAAGGAAAGTCCCGGTAGACAAAGATAAATGAAAGATAATCCAATGCAGGAGAACGAATTCGCAGGCCTTAATAATACGTTCCAAGATCTTGCCGTGGATATGGCCGCATTTCCATCGAGAGCGCATTTTTGGTTGTTTGTTTCGCACTGTGGCCCATTTGCATTATCACCTGGTGTTGGAATCCGGACAAGAAACTCGTAAATCAAGTGTGTTAACATGATATAGTTGATAGGTAGATTCTAAATATGTGCTACACACTTCGTGACTACGGTATTAAGGCTATGTAGTCGAGAAATGACGTAACGCAACATGATCAAACGTTTGCAAAATTTAGATAAAGTATTTTCTTCGATACTGTTTCCGAGTCAGATGACAATCCTAGCCTTTCGCGACTATTCAGGTATGGTTGCAGTCTAACTTGACGAGAGATCGACCTTTACACTAGAAAGTCCCCTGTGCAGATCAACGTGCTTAGAAGTTGTGGAGATTCCGACTGTTCGTCAGAGCTTAACGAGTCGGTGTAATGGCAATCGAGAGGGTCATCCAACACTGGTTTACCTGATCAAAATCAACACTTTGTTCTCCGTGTTTTAGATAAACATATAAATTAGAGCGTTGTTACTCTACGGGAATAAAATGAAAAATTGATGAGATGAGGAGCTTTAATGTTATTGTCTTTCTCAAATTCGACCCAAATTCGAGTCGACTGATTAAAAATTGGCATTTCAAGAAAAACGGGTTTAAAGTTTCCGTTACGCTGACGCGCGCCTCTACTTCTAGAATATTGGGATTCTTGCCATTTTCCTTCGTTGGGCCTAGAATCCCCAACGAGACCCTCCGTATCGATTTCAAGAACCGCATGGTGCTTACTGCATCAATGGGACCGCCCAAGTTTTCTCCTTGAAAATGAGCAAACTTTGAAGCGTTATAGCTTGAAAACTAATAAAACTCGGGTAAATACATTCAAGCTTAATGAATTCGTCATGAAAAGTACTATCGCATGGTATAAAAAAAAATATATAGTTCCATTTGAAAAACGAAACTTGACCATCATATCTCGTTAAATAACAAAGTTAACAAAAATTCCTTCTCGCTGAAACATGAGCCCCATTTTACCATGCAATTTCCATATTTGAAATTTTGCATTCGGCCGATAGTTTTGGAGTTAGAGCTCTGTATTACTTAGGCTGGGACACTCTGCATGCTTTCAGATACCCACCCCTCCGCTGCCAGCCCATTCATATTTCTTTTGCCCGTAGTTTCGCCCGAGTAACCCCGACCACCGGTGTAATATGATACTCACCGATTGATACGCTTCTGTCAAGTGGTTTTTTTTTCTCGGACCTCTTTTTCCTTTCACTATCTGCCCTTTTCTACGTTCGACGCTCGACTCGGAGTCAAGTGTAAACACATAAGAACCTCGAGTGCAATGTTTTGGGTCTTCGATTTTGCATGCCTCCTTCATTCATACTGTATGTCTAATGTTTTGTCAACAAACTTCGAGTGTAGATAAGGACAGTGAATGAAGAAGAGGACGGAGCGACCAACACCGGGATTATTTCGGTGACACAATATGTAGTAAATATGTTGCGAATTACGTCGTGTTTGGTCTCATTTTAATCAGAAAAATGTCAGGAATATGATGGTAACAGTTTTACAACAAAAACGGTAATAATAAAAAAAGTTTGATCGTTGCATTAGCATTGTCTCATCGAGATATCCGATCCCGGATCATGTTACTGTTCATTTATCGTAGAGAAACTTGTGCATTTAAGGAGACTGTTGAATTATGTACATATAGAGTATTTCAAGCAAAAAAAAAATGGATTTTTTCCGCGACCAAAGTAGTGCAGAAGTCAACGCATATCTATCACACATACTATAACTACACCTTTATAATTATTCAAAGTAGGAGCAAATACAGTATTTGATTGCAAAAGCATTCCCTCGTGAAAACACGCGATTCTGTTATTCTTTATACAAGCGTGTTTCATTGATTTGGTGATTACTTCATCGTCACCTCGAAAACTGTTCTCCAATCGGAGCTTCGACAATTATACCCACTCGACGATCCTGTTCGTTCCACATGCGTATAGAAGCAACGGGTCAATGGCTTTCGGCTCTGTCGTAGGAACAATAAGAATCGAACGCGAACTTCGAACGAAGGGAACGGAGCGTCGGCGTCGTCGCGTGTCACGGACACGCACGTCCTCCCCGAAACTCAAAACTCTCGTCCCGTTAGTTCGTAATTTCCGCACCTGGAATTGTGACCCTCCTCTGCAGCCTGTCCTCGAAACATGTCAAACTTTTCACGAGATCGAAGTAGTTTCGCAGACAGAAATTACGAGTTCAACGAGCACCGATTGTCTGGGACTCCGTGAATTTCGGATAGAACGTAGGAATGCGGGAAAAATGAGGAAAGAGGATCGGTTGCGAGACCTTGCACAGGGTCGATCGATTTCCCAGTTCGTCGTCCGTATGGTTGCCTGCGGAACTTGACAAGATTTCTCACGTTTCATTAGGTTTTCCGTCGCGACGATAAAATGATGAAACCTTTGCTCCGTCGTGCATTAGCCTGTCTACTTCGTCCGAGTAGTGCCCGACCCTTACGCGTCGCGTCCAACGAAGACTGCTCCATTTAACTATGAACTTGACGCTCCAATATTCTCTTCACACTGTTTAGGGTACAAGAAGAGATAAGTAGCTACGGTAAAATGCAGGCATTTCGTTTTATTAGTGTTCTATGGGCGTTTGTTTAAATAATGCCAGGAAAAGAGTCGTTCGACAGTGAAAACCAACAAATCGATGCATTTAAGACGGAACCACGCTGTGATTATGCGCAGCAGTGCGGAGGAATTACCCTTTTCAAGGATAACAGGGCCGCGTGCCGTTTTTACGCTCTCCCGCGATCCGCGTCGAATAAATTTAATCGGCTCTCACAATCTTCGAACCGGATTCATACATTTTTATCCCGAGATTAACGTTTCGCCGCGAACGAAGGAATGGGTAATTTAATTGGCGCGGCGTAGAGTGTGCAGCGCTTCGGTTAATGATGTTCGCGAGAACGGTAAGGATTTCAATTTCGGAAGTACCTACTCTGACGTTTCAAATCATTTTTGCAATGCGATCGATGAAAGACAGTCCGAAAGTCAGCTGCGACGAATCGAGTCATCCAATAATCATTGTGTTTATTTGCTTCAGGAATTACGAGCATTTTACGATAGTTAAACTTAAAGTATTTTTATCTGCGCCAACCACATCGGTGGACTTTCGAGGTGAAATTATATTTTAATGAGTTACCGCGAAATCATCGACGATAATTTCGTCGCCTTTGTTTTCGTCGACGGGACGTATTCACCGACGCTACGAAATTACCATTTTTCATGAAACATTTTCAACTACATTTTGCATACAACAACAAACTACAGATCAAATTTTCATTTATTTAGAATTTTCTCGATGTTGTTTTTCTTTGTTGTGTGTAAAACGTGATAGAAAATATTTTATGAAAAGTTGTGATTTTATAGTGCCGATGAATGCATGCTGTTGACAAAACACATTATCGATAAAAAATACATTTTCATACCGTCGATGACTTCAAAGCACCCCATTTTGATTGCCTAACTTGTTTGATAAAGATATGTTCGTTATTCTGCTACCTGCGATTCGATCGGCTTACGGAAAGGTTGTTGTCGCGAAAACTACGTCCTTGGAAATTTGCGTCAGAGTTTTCATTTAAATAGAGATTTCCGTCTCAAAGACCGCGTTGCAAGGATCACCCTGTACGGTAGAAAAATGCTCCGAGTACCCGTGCCGCCACGAGTTCCGTAAACCCGTAAAGAGCAGAAGCGACAGCGGAAAACGAGTAGCAGTTTACACAAAGGCCGTGCGCCACTGAAAATGGCGTCTCCTTCTTCGGGCGAATGCGTTTCTCGTCGAGTGGAAGCGACGCGCGACGGTATAGTGTGTTGTAGGTGCGCCCGTTTGCTCGACGCTCTGACCAAGCGCGAACGAGTTTCGACGAGCTGCTGGTGTTAAATGCATTTTCGATGGCGTTGAAATTTTGTCCAAGTTGCTTCACTGTTGACTCATCGAATACCTCCGCGAATGGATGCGAGAGAGAGAAAGAGACGGGCAGGGAACTTGGTTTGAAACCTTATCGGATACCAACTTTCGACCGACGTTGGATTTGTTTTTGAAGTGTAACTTCTTATACGACGTCAGAGCGATTTAACGTTTGCGCTAAATTTCTACCCGAAATTGTGTAGGAAAATAATATGAGAGAGACCCAGCAGTCCCAGTTTGGCGCCAGCAACACTGCAAACGTTGACAAAATTTAACAAAGTTTTTGACGATATTCCTTACTTCCTATTTTTCGATCAGTTATATAATTTCCTATCTGCCTATAAGAGTAGCAGTTTCGTTATGAACACAGTACTTATTGCGAGGTTAATTCTTGTAGAATGCGATGCTTGTATAATTGTCTTGTTGATTCTTGTACATGTGCATTTGTACGGATGCCTTTTCGTAGAGAAATAGGAACTTTCATAAAATTCCTCGGTGGATTACATCGATTGATTTGTAAATCTATTCCTTATCGTTTACGTAAATATTACATAACATTCTCGAATCGTGAGCAAGTTTTGGACTCGATTTTTCGATCGCGAAATGTTAACGAGATTCACGAATCGTCAGCGAGTAACCTAATTGCCTTGACCAACATACTTACATGTATTTGGTATTACGCAAGTGTAGCCAGTCGGTCGCCGGCAGGCGTGGAGGTATTGGCAAAAGTTGTAAGTCACGTCCGTGTGACACAACTGGGAGAAAACAGAGGGGAACGATTTCCATGTTGATTCGCCATGCGTCTTGTACAGGTGGTTCGTCAAAGTCTGTCCTTCGAAAGGTATTTTTTTACGTTCTTTTCGCACATCGAGTTAGCTTTGCGTTAATGATTGGGATAATGCATTGTACAAAGAAATAATTTGGTAAACACTAAACCTACCACGACCGTTTCCAAACTTTAATATACAATTATTTCGTGCATTATTCGATTTAATTAACGAGAAGGAACGGCACGTCGTGTGGGAAACAGCACAGTTGCCATTAGAATACCGGTGACGTTCGCGCGTAGAATGCACGATAGAGATGCATAGAATTCTTCGATATTATACATTCCTATTCCCATTTACTATTAACCGATAAGATGATTTGTACGTTCTCACGGTACCGTTCGCGCGTCTCGTGTTTCAAGTTTTTACGGTAATAAAATATTAAATTATCGAAGACGATTGAGAAGCGGAAAGCGGAGGAATGACATCTCGATTGCTGAATGGATGCTTCTTCGTCGATTAGCTAATTAGTTAACGAACGACGACGTTTACGGTACGATTAGTACTAGCGGAATCTTTATGGATACGCGTTTTCTTAATTACGATTTTCTTGAAATTTTGATAGTTCGTTCGCGCTGACAGACGCACGTTCCCCTCGAAAGGTCCTAAGTTTCATCCGAAACGTTTTTTCAAACCACTAGATTCATAGAATTCGAACGTCTCGATAACGCGATGTTTACGATATTTTTATAGGTGCACCGACCATAAAACCCACGTTGTTCCTTCAGAATTCCTTATACTTTATGGACAATATTTTACTCCGAAAGAAGGTCGAGCTGTATGACTATGTTTCACTTAGTTTCGATTCGGGTCAAATTGTTCCCACCCCTGTCCGATACGTAACGAATGTTTCGCTTTATCGTTTGAAACTAACGATTGACCCTACACGTACTATAAAATCAGGCGTGTGTTAGATCCGGCCGTGTGTTATACTGTCGTAACCAAGTGAAATGAATCGAATTCAGCACCGTGTGTATTCTTATCCGATAAAGATAGCAACAGATACCTACATGTAAATTAAATTTTACTTTGATTAGCAATATTTCTCCCGACGATAGAAATCGTTTTACCGTAATAACGTCTTGATTCGTTACGTCACGTTTGAAGCAGGTGTGCGATACGTAGCGCTAAATAACTCTGGACAGGGTTGTCGATA
Organism: Hylaeus volcanicus; assembly: GCF_026283585.1. Lineage (NCBI taxonomy): Eukaryota > Metazoa > Arthropoda > Insecta > Hymenoptera > Colletidae > Hylaeus > Hylaeus volcanicus. Next base: position 8,650,755 of record NC_071983.1, on the reverse strand, counting down.
CAGCTAATCGAAGAGCATAGTAAACGTAATGTAGCTGAAATGGCTTTATCGCGTACATGTAATGGAGTGTTTGTAAAACATTCTCTGGTTCCTCTGGGTCGTCCTAACAATGTTGCTTTCATTACTCACGCAGCGTGATGTTTGATTCGCCGTTACATGGTGTAACGTCAAATATTGTGAAGAATGTGTCGCAGCTGTTCGCTAACAAAAAATGAAGAGTCATAGTCTCAGAGAAAGACATAAATCCAAGACCGTTGCGTCTAATTTCAAAAGTCTACGTCCAGTAAACGTCCACTAAATTTTTCAAAAAATAATTTTTTTGAACAAAAATTTAACCGACTTCAAAAAAGTACAGTGAAAAGTATGAAATAATTTTTAGTTAATTTATATGAATACGCACTAGCTGTAGATATAATTGTTTAAAAGTATGGGAAAATGCAGTGAAAGCATGAAATAATTTCTAGTTAATGTATATGAATCTGCATTATCGATTGAGCACTCTATATTACCGACCGAGAAATCTGCATTATCGACCGAACACTCTGCATTATCGACCGAGCACTCTACATTACCGACGGAGTACTCTACATTATCGACGGAGTAATCTACATTACCGACAGAGCACTCTATGTTACCGACCGAGCACTCGACATTACCGGAGGAGCACCCTACATTACCGACAAAGCAATCTGCATTATCGGCCGAACACTCTACATTACCGACAGATCAATCTGCATTACCGACAGAGCAATCTGCATTATCGACGGAGTAATCTACATTACCGGCAGAGCACTCTGCATTACCAACAGAGCAATCTGCATTATCGACCGAACACTCTACATTACCGACAGAGCACTCTACATTATCGGCCGAACACTCTGCATTACCGACCGAGCACTCTACATTACCGACAGAGCAATCTGCATTATCGACGGAGTAATCTACATTACCCACAGAGCAAGCTGCATTATCGACGGAGTAATCTACATTACCCACAGAGCAATCTGCAGTATCGACGGAGTAATCTACATTACCGACAGATCAATCTGCATTATCGACCGAACACTCTACATTACCGACAGATCAATCTGCATTATCGACCGAACACTCTACATTACCGACAGAGCAATCTGCATTATCGACCGAACACTCTACATTACCGACAGAGTAAACGTAAACGTAATGTAGCTGAAATGGCTTTATCGCGTACATGTAATGGAGTGTTTGTAAAACATTCTCTGGTTCCTCTGGGTCGTCCTAACAATGTTGCTTTCATTACTCACGCAGCGTGATGTTTGATTCGCCGTTACATGGTGTAACGTCAAATATTGTGAAGAATGTATCGCAGCTGTTCGCTAACAAAAAATGAAGAGTCATAGTCTCAGAGAAAGACATAAATCCAAGACCGTTGCGTCTAATTTCAAAAGTCTACGTCCAGTAAACGTCCACTAAATTTTTCAAAAAATAATTTTTTTGAACAAAAATTTAACCGACTTCAAAAAAAGTACAGTGAAAAGTATGAAATAATTTTTAGTTAATTTATATGAATACGCACTAGCTCTAGATATAATTGTTTAAAAGTATGGGAAAATGCAGTGAAAGCATGAAATAATTTCTAGTTAATGTATATGAATCTGCATTATCGATTGAGCACTCTATATTACCGACAGAGCAATCTGCATTATCGACGGAGTAATCTACATTACCCACAGAGCAATCTGCATTACCGACAGAGCAATCTGCATTATCGGCGGAGTAATCTACATTATCGACTGAGCACTCTGCATTACCCACAGAGCAATCTGCATTATCGGCTGAGCACTCTGCATTACCCACAGAGCAATCTGCATTACCGACAGAGCAATCTGCATTATCGGCGGAGTAATCTACATTATCGACTGAGCACTCTGCATTACCCACAGAGCAATCTGCATTATCGACTGAGCACTTTACATTACCGACAGAGCAATCTACATTACCGACCGAGCAATCTGCATTACCGACCGTGCAATCTGCGTTATCGACGGAGTAATCTGCATTACCGACAGAGCAATCTGCATTACCGACCGTGTAATCTATATTACCGACAGAGCAATCTGCATTACCGACGGAGTAATCTGCATTATCGACGGAGTAATCTACATTACCGACCGAGCATTCTGCATTACCGACGGAGTACTCTAC
>NC_071983.1:8609273-8648561 GCF_026283585.1 Hylaeus volcanicus | reverse complement strand
CGACGGAGTACTCTACATTACCGACCGAGCAATCTGCATTATCGACGGAGTAATCTACATTACCGACCGAGCACTCTACATTACCGACCGAGCACTCCGCATTACCGGCAGAGCACTCTACATTATCGACGGAGTAATGTAGAGTACTCCGTCGGTAATGTAGAGTACTCCGTCGGTAATGCAGATTGCTCGGCCGGTAATGTAGAGTGTTCTGTCGGTAATGTAGATTACTCCGTCGATAATGCAGATTGCTCTGTCGGTAATGTGGAGTGCTCGGTCGGTAATGTAGAGTACTCCGTCGGTAATGCAGATTGCTCTGTCGGTAATGTAGATTACTCCGTCGATAATGCAGATTGCTCTGTCGGTAATGCAGAGTGCTCCGCCGGTAATGTAGAGTGCTCGGTCGGTAAAATAGAGTGCTCAGTCGGTAATGCAGAGTGCTCGGTCGGTAATGTAGATTACTCCGTCGATAATGCAGATTGCTCGGTCGGTAATGTAGAGTACTCCGTCGGTAATGCAGAATGCTCGGTCGGTAATGTAGAGTACTCCGTCGGTAATGTAGAATGCTCGGTCGGTAACAGAAACTCCCGACCAATCAGAGCGCGAGTATGGCGGTAGAGCGCCTAATCAAAATTAGGTTTTTTGGCAAAAAAACGGGTAAAAAATGACAAATCGCAAAAAGTCGTGATAATGGGACCACGGGGGGGGGGCATGCTCTACAAGTTGCAACACGATTCATTCCGATTGGTCAAGCCATCTCGACGTAATCGGTGAACAGACATTTAAAAAAAAAAAAAAAAAAAATATATATACATGTCGAATTGAGTAACCTCCTCCTTTTCAAAATCAGTTAAAAAGAGAAGAGTGGTCCTTCAATCAAGCTTCCGGTCTGAAGCGCGACATCGATCCAAGTTCTTCGACACCCATCGTAGAAAATAGATGAACCTTTCCTCTTTTCGATGCCTTCGTGCATCCGTCGCTCCCATCGAGGGGAAAGCGATGAAATATCAACAACCCGAACATCCTGTACTCGACAACGAGACCGGCCCCTAGATCGCGGCGAACAGAAGCTAAATACACGAAGACGGGGAGATCCGTGCGCGTTCCATTTGGTCTCTGGACCGTATGAAATCATACGAAAGTCTCGTGCGCCCGTTTATTTGTTTAGCGTTGCTGCAACTTGCGGCTCGCATGTGTCGAAATGTCACGCGTGCCACGTTTACGTATCGTCGTATTAACCGCCCGCATTGCTTTCGATCCCGTCGTGTAAAACAGAGGGGAAGAGGAACGGGCATATCGAGGGCGAGGGACCACGCAGGAAAGAAAACTTGTCGACATCGACATCAACGACGCACAATGTTATCGACCGCAGGAGTGGCCGATACACCTATATCCTAGGCAATTTTTTTCACAGACCAACAACTCTGTCGCCGTGTTTTATCGTATGTCCTTTCGCTGAACAGGGCTTCGCCGGCTTTCCACGCGAATTTGAATTGGAAAAATGTCCGTCGAATCTTTCTTTTTTTCATATCCGAGTACATTCGCGCGCACGAGTAAGTGTACGTTTTTTGTCGTAATTCTTCGTCGATCTCTTCGTTTTACGAGTTGCGACTTTTTTGGAGCCACTCTTCCTTCCACAACGGTGGAATATCTTCCCTCGTTAGCGAGTTTCATAGTCGACGAAGCGGAAGAAAATACTCAAGCATCGACGACACTCCCCCTGCCTTCGATATTCGCTACCGGAGATACAAGCAAAGGAGGTCGATTTAAAGTCGATAAAGACACGGTTCGAGACTGGAAGTTGTAATTAGAGTATATACAGGACGCGTTGCGCGACCCGAGCTATTTACGTCCGTTCCCTCGGCTAATTCTAGGAAAATCTTGCATTCCGTTTGCCCTTCTCGACTCTCTGCTCTTCTCTCTCGAAGTACATACATATGTATATCGATCGGAGGCACTACTGTTTCCGCGGAATGGTATTTATTATCGGCGTATTGTCAACTGTTTTCGAGTAAATAATCGCGGTAACAACGGGCGTTCGTGGGTAGCAACGATTCGCCATTGTTCCCGTCACGGCCTTGTGTTAATTCCGCGAGCAATAATTTTGCTCTTTATTGTTTCCATGACGAACGCACGAGCGACTTGTCCCTAATGGATTTCCAAGGTGTGGTGACTATAAGTACGTTTTACATTTTAGTTCGATTCGCAATAAAACCGCGGATAGACAAGTCGATAACGTAAGATCCAGATACTTGCTCGGATGACTTTTAAAAAACGCGAACAGTCGTTAGCGCGTGTACACGCGTCCTGCATAACAGAACGCTACTGCGTTTCGCGGTATCTGCGAGCTTCAAAGACATTTTACGATCCGTTTACCCTGGCTGAGCATTTATCGAACCTTTGTGCAACATTGAAACCACTTCGAAGGCTTCTTTTCTCGTCCAATCGCACGTGTCAAAGGATCAATGGCTCGACCGCTCTTTAATCGCGGCTTATACTATATTTCCTCGTCTGTATAAAAATGAATCGTTAAACGATGGAGAACTCTCCAGCGAACTTCAATTCCGAGCTAAAATTACAAATGAAACGGTGTCGCAGAATGAAACGGGTTGCTTCTTGGGGCGAATTTAACGCGACTAGATTCCGCGCAAGTATTTGCTCGCTAAGACAACAAAACGAGCGCAAACTGCCGCGTTGATTCTATCGCACAATGTCAATGGATCTATCGTGTCGTCGTCGTCGTCGGTGGTGATGGCGTAGCGATTCTCCCTCGCACGAGCACAACCAGAATAAACGTTCATTAATGGTTCGCTAGTTCCGCAACGACTCCGCTCCGTGTAAGCTTAAACCGGTTTTAAAAGTATCTACGCGTCGACGCGAAAAGGTCGTCCGGACTTAGAACGATACAGTTTGTATTACAAATCACCGAAACCGTTCGCCGACCGCGCGTTCCTGCTGCCTTTTTTGGGACAAGTATCCAGTTTAGTCGAAAACGACCGAATAAGTTTACGCTTAACCCTTTCACGGCCGCTATACTTTTTTTTTGCTAAAACTAATTGGTTGATTAATTTTACCTGTATACTTCGAATTTTGTTTCGAAGTCACTGGATTACCAGTGTCAAGACTTTTCAAATTGAACAAAACACTGTAATTATTAAAACTCTTTGAAATGGTATTTTCATTTTTTAATGCGTACGATAAATATGCGTTGACCTCAGTAATTGAAAGGATAATATGGTCATTTGTTTATCTAACGATTATTTCGTCTCTAATGCGTGGTTAATCGAAACTCGTGTTTCCTTCCGTCTTTCTGACTTTCGGAATATTAGATAGAGAACGTATTTGCTTATAAAATGACACGCGTAGCCTCTTATTTACGCAAAGCGAAAATGAATGTAAAAATATACGACGACAGCAAGACAAAAAACACACGCGCGCAGAACTTCGCCAGAATTGTTTTACGTCGAAAAATACAATTTAGCCTGTCGCGGGCAGTTGGAGTATTTGCCCAAGCGAAACGTGTGCATCGAAAAAGGGGAATATGGTATGCCATGTACGATGGATATGTATATTCTGCCAACCACGATAGAGTTATCTTTACTTTGGATCGGTGTGTCTCTTTTCGTGTATGTGGCGGCAGATATTTGGTAAATCGTAAACAGTGAACTTTTATATGACCGTTCAAACGGCGTCGGCGCCAAATATCTTTTCGCTACGTTTTCGTAAATTTTGCACTCCATACCGCCGCTCGAAAAATCGAAACAGAGAAAGCTTTACGAGCTGCCATTACTCCAACGATCTTTTACTCATAAATGTTCGCTCGTAGCGGAAAAACCGAAAAAGTCAGAGATGGAAGCCGATCGATTCTGATGCATTATCGAACGAACAACTACCGACGATCTCTGGCGATCGTAAAGCAGTCGAGTACGAGCCCGCGATAGCGAGTACCAGTCATCCCGGTGAATGCAACATTAATTTTCATTGCTTCGAGACCTTGGCTGTCACCGTCACCGTACCTTTCGTTGTCGCCCCATTAGCGACGATGTCGCGTGCTATTGCCTGTAAACATTGAATTGCTTATCGTGTTTCACCGTGAATAATTGATTCCGTTATATTAGCGGTATCTGTTGGGCCAGTCTGGTAAAATTATCGACCGTCTGGTAGTAACGGATGCACGGAAGAAACGTTTCCGGTACGGTCTCGTTGCGAGCGCAGATATTTGCGGCCAGTTACCGAGAAGTTATCACGGTTAATCCCATTTCTCCGACGAGATAGAAATTGAGGCGGTCTCCGCTTAGTTTCCAAACATTTTTCCATCGCTTGGGAAGAAAACGTTCTTGCTTCTTGCACCGTTAACGAACTCTACGGTCTCTTTGCTCGACTTCGCTCCCGATCAAGAGCGACATCGTTTCGTAACGTCTCGCAGCGGAGATGAGAAGAGAGGAAACGACATAAAGTACTCCTCGGATAACGCGAACGTACCATCAAAACAGGAACGAGACGTGACCTGAAAATACAAAAATTCCCTGCAGAATATCGTATTATGTAGCTTGTCGTCGCCATACGCCGGAGCACGCACGGGCACCGGTGAACGTGCGTCTAAAGTCGCGCTCGAGACCCGTTTCGCAATGCTCCTTCTCTTGCTGGCATTTGACGTATCCAGTATAAATAACGATCGTTGCGTCCAGTGCAAATAATCATTTAATAAATGCCACGTCCGTACGCACCTGCGGCTTTGAAACCTGACATTTATTTTGCGCGCGGGTTTCACCTCCAAGGGTCTCCGTCAGCCAGGAAAAACGATTGTTGCCTCCGGTTCACCGAGGGAATTGTCGACAGGCTAGGAAGAGTATTCGTGACATAAATGTCACGCCTAATCGCCGACCTTCCATTTTGCGGTCCGGACTCGTTGGACGATCGTTGAAAGAGCTCGCGATTCGAAAAATGCTGCTTCGACGATACCCGTTTCCCGCGTTCGTTGTTCCGTATAGTTTCGACCCGATCCCATCGAGTGGCTCGCAGTTACAATTATAGACGGTTCATTTTTATACGGGTTAATGTCAATGGAAATACAACTTCTCCTTTGGTAAACGTTGCGATTATTTTTAATTTAAAATTAAAATAACTATTTCTATTTTCACTTTCGATCAATGTTATGCGCTCCGACGTCGACGATTCCATTATCGGAACGATGATAATTTTAATAGAGTAGGAGGTAATAAAATCTAGAAACCAAGTGCCTTAGTAGTTGACATGATTCCAGCTGTTCTGTTAATTTGAAACGAAAAAATGAAAAGGCATCTTTATCCCTAATGAACTTGCATCTTTACACTCAATAAATCTTGTCGTAATTCGTTTCGATCGCAATACTATTCTTCTTGATTAAATAATTAAAAACCAGTAGGTTAAGCTTGATTTTCGCGTTGCACCTATCGATAAAATTAATTGAATCCGCCGGTGACGGGTTCAGGTGCGACAGCAGACTTCGAAACTGGTTGGTTGGCTTGACTTAACGGTGCACGCAAGGGCCGAGAGCCTTCGGTCGTTGTATGCACCTGGAATACATATTGGCTCTTGGAGGCGCGACTTGCTTGCTCCTAGGCAACATGCTCTACTCGGACTAGTCTCCGCCGCTCATCGACCTTCCTCAAAATTGACTGTCCACCGTGCTATTTCGGAAGCATTTCCTCATTTCGCGATTTCACGCTTCTCTTTTTCTTAATCGCTACGAAAAATGGACCGACGACTCTTGCTGTTCTCGCGTAATTCCATAACACGAACATCGACCCGTTTTTCGCTGCTTCAATTTCGGATTTCCGGGTCGACGCGCGAGGAATTAACAGCTCGCGGGCAAGAAAATCGAGTTCCGTCCCGCGGTTTGAGTTTTGCAATGTCGCGTTCGGCCACGGTCGCTAATAAATTCTCGGTTGGCCGTGTCGTTTTCTTTTTTCCCCTACGTCGACGCGAAACCGATACGTATTTGCTTTCAGCGTGGGATTAGCTATTATCGGCTGGCATTTGAACTTTTTGCACGTACTCCGGGTATATCGACAGCACCGTGAAAGCCGAAGCCCGCGAACGTTGGCCGAGAGTCGTGCAAAATCGTCTTTGTCATTGTTCCGAGCATCAGACATCGCGACTTTCGTTTTAAAATGCTCGTTTCGCGAGATTCGTCGGACGCTTGTTTTTCGAGCGGGCACGCACGGCATCGTTGCATCGAGTTTACCTCGTCGAACCAGGTTCGCCGGTGCCCGAATGGCTCAATAATTTTAGCGACTTCCATGTTTCTTGCATGCGAGCCAGTTCGAATAGACGCCGCATTCGAGAAAGTACTTGAAAATGCAAGCACGAGACCGAGTACCTTACCTTCGTTCCTGAAATAGCCGTGCCATCGTCGGTGGTTGTCCAGGTGAGAGTGTATACGAACCGTCCGCACGAAGAGTACCGCATTTATATCGAGAAACGTTCTCCGCCGATCGATCTGCCTCAATGAGGAAGTTTCCCTTTCATCGAACCGAGGCGTCTCGGAAATATTGCTGTCCGTTTAGAAAACTGCAAAGGAGAATCTAGTTTGACGTTTCGGTGAATCGATTTTTCCCTTTTGGCACGAGGCTCCAGAAGTTTTTGTTCTTTATCGAATATACGTTACAATCAAAATTATGCTTCGCATCCGAATACCTGTTCGATCGAATAAATATTGCAAATGAAGTATTATACTTTATTCATCATCTGTGTCGACAATCGTGAACTTGTAAGGATTAATCGTATCACGTGACCCATACTTGCTTTTATGAGTTGAAAACATTGGATTTCTCTCAAAGTGGAATTTCATTGATAAGGGCGGAAATTCGGCTCTTCCACTTGTTATCCGAAAGAGAGTACGAGTGTAACGAAAACGTCGAGGCAGGATATAAAAAAAGACGTAAGACCAACCGCATCGAGGATGTGGATCCCCGAATCGGTAACGGTCGGCAAAGGCAATGGCGTGCGGACAAGTATGCGAAATCCTGTGGATAAGCATGAACGGTCGGAGTAACGAGCCCACGAGGAAGTTTCCACATTGCGGATGGTAGAGGCGCCTCAGGCGGCGCCTGCGAGTCAATCGGGCTCCGAGTCGGAGCCTCCGAGCGTAGCTTCGGCTACCACCGAATTCAGTTCACGGTGTCGGCTGCTGCTTCGTGCATCGTATTCAGGTTCTGAGTTTCGCGGTCGTGCTCGAGCCATCGTCACGTGGGTATTTCGCGACACCGCGCGATCATAGGGAACTGGTTCGATTCTTTCCACTACGAGAAAGCGTGCGTATAGTTTTCGCGCGCCTTCGGCCACGTCGACGCGATATTTCTTTGATCGTTCGCGTGTGAACATCTGCATGCCGCTCTGAATACAGTTGCCTGTTTCCTCCGTGGATCGAGAAGAGATTCATATTTCTAGTGAGGGAGTGTGTCGATGTCGGAAATTTTTGGAGCATCGCGGGAGTTTCGAGGACACCTGTTTTCCTGTGATAATGGTCGTCGAGAAACCCTTCGCCGGGTAAGCGTTTGGTGTTACGTGTGATACGTGCTTGTGAATTCTGTTCGCGAAACTATATCGAGGATCGAACGTAATTCGACGAGTCGCGATCACCTGGAGCCGACGAAGAGACGAGTTCGTAAGCGTTTCTCCGTGCATCGACGATTTGTTATCTCGAAACAGAGTCGATCGATGGTAGGTGTATTCTTGGTACTTAACGCGAGTTGTTTAACGTCCAACGTGATTTGCGATTCAACGTTAATTCGTTGAATAAATACTCAGCGAGACCAGAACCACCTAGGAAAATCCTCATCTGCTTCGACTCCGTTTCTCCGTAAAGCTGTCGATCGAAATATGTACTTTCGCTCGAAATTTTCCTTCTAAACAAATTCCGCCACTATGAATTTCAGGCCACTTTGGCTAATCTTTTTCGCGATTATCCCTTGGATAAGTTTCGTATCTGGCTCTGTCTTATCGGATGACACGTAACCGTACGACGTATCCGTAATATTCTATGACAACTTGTTTCTTTAACTTACTACTTTTCCACGCCGCAATATTTAGAACTGCATCGCGGATCCTCCTTCCACGAAGACCGTGCATCCTCGATTCGAGCTCCCCAAGAAAGAGACACTTGCGAACTTGGGTGATTTATTGCGACCGAGATGAAATTACAAGTTGGAGCAACCTTTCTCGTGAAACGAAGTAGAAATCGTAGTTTCTCGTGCGAACGAACGAGATGGATATGGACGATGAAACCTGAGAATTGCCCGTGCTTTGTTTTTACAATCTACGGTCCCAAATCAGTATTTTCGGCGCGTTCGGTCACGTATAAGTAATTTTAGCTCGCGTCGAGTATTAAAGAGAATTTATTGGTAAATTCGTGAAGCAGCGGGAAAGAAACTAATGAATCGGTCTGTTATTAACACCGATATCACCACCAGCAACAGCCGCCGCCGCCGCAGCGTCTGTGTTTTCGCCATGTATATGTACATTAATCCTTGTTTTATCAAACGAAACGACTAATTTCTTTCTTTTCGTCGGTTTCTTGGCGAGTTGGAAGTGCCCAGGCGGTTCCCGCGCTCTCCGTTGGCTCGGGTTCAAAACTCGATTTTAATAATGCCTCGTTTTTACCGAGCCGTCCATTAAATCAGTCTTAGCACACTGCTCAGCGTTAACGGCGTTCCGTTTCGTCGGCTTGCCTTGACTTCTGTTTTTGCATTTTCGTCTCGTTCCATCGCGACGCCTCCGATCGTCTCTCAAAATACCCGTGACGATAAGCAACTAGAATCTATCAAATTAATGTTTTACGTTTAGCCAAAACGAAGGCAAATTCGACACACACATTCACGCAAAACAAAGGGATTTCAGGACTACGTGACGTCACTTTTAATAATAATAATACCTTTGATATCAAACACATATGATGTGTTTGCTAAATTCTGATGCTAAATTCAATAATACATGGAACAACTGTATATAAGTTTTGGTTATTTTTTATGTACTGAAATTATTCGACTACGTTGAATTTTCAATGGTAACGGAGTGTTACGCAACGAACACTGTATAGATGAAAATTAAATCAATTTTTTAAATAGAAACGACAGGAAACATTAATTTAACGGATCGTGCTATCTTTTTTGCCATAAATTGACCGCGTCGAACGTCACCGGAAGACAGGGTGAAGAATTTAGCAGACTTCCCCCGCGCGTCTTCGCTCGCTCCAGTTTCCGGTACTCAGCTATCGATTACGAGCGATCATTCTGTGGCCTTCGGCGTTTCGAGGAAATTACGCCACAAGAACGTTTCGATCGATTCCCTCGGTGTAGGCGGTCCGAGCCGAACAAATGGACTATGCCGGTATCTTGTTAAGGCCATTAACAAATGTTGCTTACGCTGGCGCGTGACCCTTCTAGTACCATGTCCAGCAAAGATAACGCGTTCCGAGATCGTTGGCTATTGGCTCGCGTCAGCCATATTCCCGTTAGGGACGTTGAAAAATTGTTCATTTCTGTTTCGTGAATTTGACGTCGATATGCGAGCAAGTACCAAAACTACGATGCGATAAGTTCGTTCTTTTGAAATCTTATACATCAGATGTTCGAAACGATTTATTTAGAAGTGCGAAGTGTGGTTCAAATTTTTGCTCGCTAGCGTACTTCGGTAATTAGTTTATTTCATCTGTTTCCTATTTGTGGATCAATGCCAATCGTTTGAAGTTCCCACTGTGAAAACACTTTTCCTCTCGGACAGCGGGTGCATCCGAATTTTGAACGTCAAACACGTTTCTCGCGATTACTAAACGAACGCGTACGCTTAAAAGTCGTTAAACATGTATTTCCATATCCACGAACATTCTCAGTTGTGTTCCTTCATGTTTTCCTTCGTCGTATTCCTAATAGAAATCCCTTTTAAAATCGCGAACCCTGCGGAGACGCTCCCAGTTACGGCGTAATTAGTGGGAGAGGAAACAAAAATGAAGTTCGGATTACGTTGTTACGGAGAAAGCCAGAGAAAGTGCGAGAAGGAGAAACAGAACGAGGGAGGAGGTGGGTGATTAGATGGAAGCGTTATCGTGCATTACGTAATTCCGAGTTTAAGTTGGAAAAACACGGACAATCGACAAAGAAAACGAACAGAAATCGTAAACGATAGTCGGACACGATAACCGTTCGTCATGGGATAAGCAGTTTAACACGTTTTGACGCAAATGCGGAAAAATACGCGTTTTGTAGATTGCTGTGTAAACAGAGGGGAACGAGTAAACTTGAGAATTTCGCGTGCACCTTGTACTTGTACTATCACGTTGCAAGAAATCGTAATCCATGATGAGAATGTATTCGATAATCGCCAACAAATTGATATACCATACCTCGATGTATTGTAATTTCAAGTCCATTGGTCAATTATCAACACAACCCTTAGAAATCAATTAATTTACTTATCGCGATCGAAATCTGACGTTTCGTTAATCTCGGCGCTAAATCTCGGCTATTTCCGAGCTAGCACTCTAGGAGTTTCTTCTCTCGCAGCCGGCTGTATCCGATGCTTTATTGCCATTCGGTAAAGTGGTTAGGCCTGGACTTTAGCGTGGCCCGAGCTGTTAAATCGACGAAGGAATTTACGAGCTCTCAGTCCTGTGTGCACGCGCAATCTTTGTAATACGTGTTGATCGTCGTGCTCCTTAAGGGGGGATTCCGATGTAACAGGTTCAAAAGATCATATTTTTTTTGTAAGTAGCATCGCAATTAAGATCGAAACCTACTTTTACCTACTTGGATGCTGAATTTTGTTCAGACTTTGAAAATCATCGGTTCCACATTCCATTCGCGCGCAATTCTTCGAAAAAACCATGGGTACTCGCGATAGATTCCCGTCTGATCATGGACCGAGGAAAATCGGTGACAACGAGTCCTTCGTGAAGTAGTCGGTCGATTCCGTGACGGTGTTCGCAGCTCTCGCTAAGAGATTAAATCAACCAAGGCTCTCGACATACGAGGCAATTAATTCTCAAGAGTGGAATTGATCGCGTTAATTTCAGAGAAAGGCTGTCGCGTAAAGCTCGAGGATGTACCAAGAGAAGAGGCATTCATTTCGCGGGAGAATTCTTTCGAGCCGCGGAATATTTACGGGATGGTTTGCAGAAACGACGAGTCTGAATAACGAAAGTCGAAGACCCCGCTCGACTTTCGAGAACAGTTTCGCGATTCTTCGTCGTGGAACTCGTTAATCGAAGAAACATTGAAGAAGAAAATGATCCGTTCATGATCCCAAATAAAGAAATACCAGTCCCGTACCAAGACTTTGTTACACAGATACAGCACACATCGAAAATGAAATGGAATAAAATATGGAACAACAAAAGAACAAAAACGTCATGACCAGAAGAGTAAAATAATAATGACTACATTGAGAACTGGATACTCAAAAAAGAAAATGGACCCTCCTCACTGTGATTCCTGCAATAAGGAAATTATCGAATACTGAGGTTTCGGTAGGTGCTCGATTCTTGATTACGACTACTGGTCGCGGCCACCTTGAAGTAGAAATTATCAGAAGAGAGTATGCAAAGACAAGCTGTAACGAGGGAAGGATCGACGCGAAGAAAGCGATGCGAAGAGAGAGAATAGACGTGCTGTTGCTACTACATTCGAGCAGTTCGTAAATTACACGGTGATTACCCTGTGCGCGTGCACGCGGTCATACACCTATGCTGCGAATAGCTAGTTTCTTACATTGTTCCGAACGCGGCGAACACGGGGTCGCGGCCGTTGCAAAGCAATGCACAGGTTTTATTGCCGATATCGTTGACGTTTTCATTAGCGAAGATAAGGTTGTCGCGTGCGCGAGATTCATTGCCAGGTGTTATTCAATTTATTCGAGTTCTCTTCGAACCGTGCTAGCAGCGCTGATTCTGCGTTATCCGATTCCTACCGAACGACGAAGTAGCAACTTCGAGTCACATTTTGCTGGTCGAAGCCAGCTGAAATTCACTCGCGAGTATAACGTTTTCAAACTATCGCAGCTGTGCCAGACGCGGTGGAATTCCTTCTGCTACGCGGTACCCACGGTTAGCGATGGAAATGACGCGATAGATATCGAGGATATTCGATTCCGAAGCATTAGGAAGAATTAATATTTCAACGAATACTTATTCTGAATCGCGATTATTAACACACTCGCGAGAACTCCATCTCAAATGTAAAACATCTACTGGTCGCGGAAGTGTTAACATTTAAGCATTCTTTGAATGTTACTATATAAGCTATAAGTTATATATATAATTGATTCAGAAATATTGTTTTTGATCTCGTTTCGAAGTTTCAGATGGTTCTCAGAACGTTTGGGAAAGCGAAAAGTACAAATATGAAAAACATTAATTATTTATTGAACCCATTCGCGTGTTATTTATAGAATTCATATTATTCCCACTATTCTATGGAACAGTTTCCATGAAAATCCGATGTCAGTTGAGCGAGCGGAGACTCGAGGGAGATAGACTTAATTAAAGTTCCATCGATCTGCCTTTACATGAATTTCTTTTACAAGCGAGACTAATGCCAAACTAAGGAGATAGAAGGAATCGAAGTTCTTTCTATCGTCTTGCCAACTATATGCTCGATCAATTGCATGATATTGGGTTGTCCAGACAGTTCGTGCCAATCTTTAAGAAAAACTCAAAGGCATGTTTAAATTTTGATATATGATACATTCACTGCACAAATCGATTAACTCCACTAGTCACATAAAAATTGTAACATTGTAAGCTTAAGTTCGAATACCTTGAAACTGAATATTCCGCGATGGAAGCTATTCAGTTGATTAATCAGACTCGCTCCTCTCCGATGTGCCGACGCCAGAGCAATAGTACGTGCCTCAAACGTCGTCAATTTTATCCCGATGTCACTTTTACCGCAAAGAGTATTTCCCTGCTAAACTACCGGAAGGGGATTGAATTTCACAGCAACCGTTACCGCCGTAGACACCGTGTACGCGTTTCACAGCAACATACACGCGAATGCTACAACGCGGCCCGCCACGGGAATCGCATAGATTACTACATCTCGCCGCGAACCATTAGCCTGACCCCTTTCGCGTTCGATAACGATATACGAGTTCGAACGTCGAATACTGTTGTACAAACGCGCTCGCGACAGCCTGGAAACTGTTAGCTCCGTTGTTCCATAATGCTTTTGGTTTCATGGTGTGCTGCGCCGCTAGAAAATGTGGCGGAGCAAACCCTAAATTCTAACGAGCATCGACGCAAGCGATTACGAACGAGCCGATAACGGGTCTTTGACAAACCGTCGATTCACAGGAGTCTGGATTTTTCGTTACCATTTTTGTTAATCGCGAAGTTGCGGACTGATTATAGGGGAATTTGAGTTAATGCGGGTACCGTAGGCAATCTGGTCACCACTGTTAAAATGTAGTCACTTCTCGAGAGTCACTTCTCGAGCGCAAAGGGTTAATTGCGCAAACTTTTACGCGAGCAAAACAGCATGTTGCCGATGTGTTGACCGTTAAATCTCCTTGATCATGACTAAGTTATTCCCGGTTACCTTCCTCGTTCGCATTTAAGCGACGAATAATGCCACCGTGTGTAACTGCGTTACACTTTCTGGGCACGTACGATCGGATTGCTCGAATTATGACACACTGCTGAGCGCATTAAACTAATTTCTTCCGGCTTTGACGACGACATTCAGCGCGATCGAGTTGGTCAACTTGGACGTTTTGCTTGCGCGTAGTCCCGGATATCGTTTAATTGCGATAAAAAAACGTTCTCCCAATGTCGAACGTGCTCTACCGATGATGGACTCTTGCAATCGTCGTAGTTTCGGGATCGAACCTTTCAGTTTGTGTGGATAAACAAGTGTATCGTTAAATACGTCGCGATTGTTGGTCCTATCGAGAAACTGTCTCGCTTTTCAACGGCAGCTAGGTTTTACGGATTCATCGATGAACCCTGTTCAATTTTAAGAAAAGGTTGACCGCGTTTCCTCGTAACGAATGTCGACGATTCGTCGTCCCCGTTCGTAACTAATTGCACCAGAGGTCCAAAGAACCTTACCTCGCAATTAGCCGCGACGACGCTATCTGGAATATCATGCTCCATAAGAAGAGTGTTGGAGTCGAGGGCGATGGTTGGTTTTACTCCTTCGAATAGTTGCTCGAATTCCGTTTTCTCGACGGTGGTGGAGGCCTTAGCCCGTTCTCCTCTCACCGCAAACAATTAATTTCACCTGTAGGAGCGGTGCCTTTCCAGAAATTGAATTACACTATCCGTAGAACAAGTTAATTGCATTATTTGTAGACGAAGTGGCACCAGAGGCTTACGTAAATGTACGAACACTCGAGACACGTTCCTAAACGTTGTATCGACGTCGCTCCACGCGTCCCCTCTGTCTCTTCCTATTTCAACGAAATTGAAATTTATTCAGCCGGGACAACGAAGGAGGGGCCCTCTCCTCTTTGGTATTCTTGGCGTTTCGACGTGGGCAATGAAGTCGCTCGACGATCCGGGACACCCGTTATATTTTTCGAAAGCGCATTACTCGAGCGGAATACAAATGACGGTATTCTCGATCGTGGATACTCGTAAAATATGGAACGATAATAATCGATCGTCGATCGGACGGACGGTTTGTTTTCTCGGGTTGGTGGTCTCAAAGGACGACGCGGAGGAACAATGTGTATCTCGTTTCTTTTTATTTTACGGAAAAATGTTTCGCAACGTCGCTACGTTAGCCAATTTGCCGCTGTATTCGACGCCAGATTGCGCACTGGCGCGAAATGGGAGAAACATCAGCTTAGCGTGCGCAGCAGGTTTGCGGCGGGCTTGTGTCCGGTAGCGATCCATCGTTGTCGATCGGATACGTTCCGATGGTTATTTTTCTCGGTGAAAAATAAGCCATCCGCGCGTCTGCGTCAACCGCGATGCGGAAAATCGCTAAACGGGCGGTTTTCAACGTCCAGGAATCGATTGTTTCCGGAATCCCTTTCCATTCCGAGTCCGTCTGGCCAGTTTTTCTTTTACGAGTAATTTCACGTAATTTCCATGATCGAGTTATCTTTCTTTTTTTTCCCCACCTTTCGTCTCTCCGCCGATCCCTCTTAAAGCGTTAAGGCCTCTGTTACGCGATTCTCGGTCATTTTTCGGATAATTCGGTTACCCGGGGAAAGAGAAGCGTTTTGCCAGTTCCATTAAGCCGGAGCAACGTTAGAAGAGACAGGAAAGAAAATCGATTATGGGGCTTCGCGACGCGTCCGGTCTGAAAGCTTTCCGCCTTATACGATAAATCGTTCGCGAGAGGAGGAAGATATTGCGTTACCTTCCCTCTGACCGGAAGTCGGTTTTACTTTTAAATTGCATCCCTCCTCGCGACGTACCTCGAAAGGGCTCCCGTGACCATGAGAAATCATTTCAAGTTTGTCACCGGAATCGGCTCGAATTTAACACGATGTCGATTGTCCAAAGGAAGTATGGCTGTTGCGAAAGTCGCCATACCTGGATAAAAATACATCTAGGCCACGTATATTTTCATTTTTAAAAATACAGCGACCTCGGGGGTTATCGTTGACTGGGCTACGTGAAACGCGAAGCGAGCAGTTCCCGGAAACCGACGAATGTGACTTTTCGATTACTTCTCGCGAATAGAGTTGGTTTTCGAAAAAGACAATCGAGGAGAGCTGTACGGATTCAAATTGTAGTTCAACACCGGTCGGTGATACTCGATCCTCGGCCGACAGAGTTACCGATACCGCGATATAGCAACGAGCGGAAGAGCGTCTCGCGTTTCCATACGCGTCACGCGTACCAGAACGATTACCAACGTGGCTTATAGACGCACTGTTACACCACGGAGACGGCCACTTATCCCTGAAATGGAATTGTTTGCACCGACTTCTAAATCATGTTGTCGTCCAGCTGTGTATCGCGATTGAATTGCCTTCATGGTGCACCGAGCGTCGGCACCGGACTGCGACCGCAATTTACTACTTTACCTTCCTATCGGATGACCTCTGCTACTCGTCACGAAGCGGAAGTGCCGTGCACATAGGTGACATTTTTTAACGCGAACGAACAATCTATAAATATAATTTTCCTGCGCCTGGTGACGGCGACGGCGCGGATACAATGCACGGATAGTGTTGCAAAGGAAAGGAAAGGCCTTTCCAGAAGCGTGTGCCACGGATATACAGGGTGTTTCTTAATTCATTAACAGACGAATCTCAAATGTGTTCGCTTGTTGTAAAGCGATTTTTAACCCGTTCTCTGCCAACTGCGAGATATCTCATAGTTTGTGCTACAATGTTTAGATTGATTAAAATTCGTCAGCGAATATTTTTATCGCCGTTTGAGAATTATTAGAACGGATGAATAAAAATTAAATTTAGTGTAAAAAACATATTTAATATCACTTTTTATTATAAAAATAATAACTTAGACGATACGGTTATAACATATTAATTATATATCTTGGCACCCAGGCCAAGACGCTCTAAATTTGTCTGGCAGTGAATGGGTTAAGCCCGATCAGCTGTTCAAGCAAAATAGACACCGATGCACACTCACTGCTTGAAAATGACCCGGAAGTCTCTAGGCCAGGTAGTACGAGATCATTGGCCTAATCTGCGAAAACTAGATGGCATTGACCTCGCCCTACCTGGTCCATCCATTTTGCGGGCTCTTAGGTCATTTTCCAACGTTGAGTGTGGATCGGTGAGTTTTTATCCTTGTGTAGGTGTGTACATGCGGTCGCATGAACAGCTACTAGGGATTCGAACTGCCCGCGCCGGAAGTCAATCAGCAGATTTCAACTGCTTATCGTCTCCAGCGTAACTAACTTTCGTTTCGAACGGTACAATTTAGACTTCGTTGATCGGTTTTTTAGTACAAAGGTTGTACGAAATGAAATTCCGTTCCGTACAGGAAACGATTGTTCATGTCTCTGGATTTGCCAGAGGCTCTCGTCGCGCAGCGATTCCTGAACAATTTACATTAACATAATACGTCTGTTACATAACGAACTCTTCGGCTACCGATGCGTAAAATACACTCTTTACATAAATATAATGCAATGTTTATGTAAGCATGATACGTACTCGCGTGTGTGCATTTATTCGCTAACTAGATTTTTCTTGTTTGTTTCAGGTAAGTCACGGACGAGTCCATTTAGTAATTTTCAAAGAAATGTATCACCACAGGTATTTGTCATAATTGGACTGCGGTTTTTATGCATTTATGATCTACAATAATATAAAAGACATACATAGAATATATTTATATATGTTGAATATATTATACGATTAATATAATAATATTGTTATTTCGCTTTACATAGGTGCACATATCTTCTGGTTACGTTTAGTATGTGTTTATTATATTAGTTTGTGCCATGAATGCATATAATCCGCAGTCTAATCATAATCATTCGTTCTCAACAAAGAAGTATTAGGTTACCCCCATAAGTATGCAGATCAACGATCAATCAAACACACAATCTCCTTCGATTTACTGCAACTTGTCTCCCCTTTCTACGAGCTTTCCTTATAAGACACGTATTACAAACGCTAAAAATAGAACGTCAGAGCCTGCGTTGAACTCAGTTGACTATAGATTACGATATTCCCGCGACTAATATTTTACAGCAGCAGCTATCGATTGCCAAAAGCTACCACGGTTGCGCAGTTATCAAACGTAACAATTTCACCGATTGGATCATGTACAACGCCGATGTAAACACGGCCGGTTGCGTCAACGTTTGATAGCACGTGACGTGGGAGTGTAAGTAAACCATTGTGGTCCCCCGGATTAAATAATCTATCGTGTCCACGTACCGTCGATAGAAAACAGGGAGAGAGTCGTAATCCATCCCATAGGAAGGGGAAGGAAATTACTCCGAAACTGGGTGAAAATAGATGTCGTAGTCGGATTTCTTCGATCATCGTCGGCCATCCCGATCGACCCTGAACGTGCTTCGTGAAACTCGTCGTACCTTTTAAGAAAATCAAATCCCAAATCGAGCTTCCTCGAGGAGAGGGGATCCTTACGAAATGGAGGGCGGACCTCCAACGTGTGTACGTCTTATTTTTCGTATACACGTGCACACACCGAAAATAGCTTGTTGGTTTTACGCTGAAATAGATAATAAACTACCACTGGACGTTTGCCATTCTCCGTTTCGACAAGCTTTCGGTAGAGGCAATCAGGAATTGTGTTATCTTCGTTTGCGGTATCGTGTCACACCGTGTTTCTCGACGTAGTTTTTCCCAACGATTACATATACAATTAAAGACCTAGATGTTTGGATAAACGAATTAAGCAAGGTGTAAATACACCATTCGAGGTTCGTTAAGGCCGGAACGGGAGTGCTCGTTAAACGTCCCCCCTGGTGAAACGCATGGAATTTTATCTTCACTCTCGGAGACGATAATTGCACTAATTTCCGCTCGAGGAATTTGTGCGCGAATTCCGCGTAAAACCGGATCTGCTCGCTCGATCCGCGTGTCGCGTAAAACAGCGTGGTTATGCTCATTCTTGTGTACGCCTTGATGCACACGGAGTGTACCGGTGCGACGCGACACGGTGTGCTCGCGGGCAGGTGTAACCACAGAGATTTATATCTGCGTTTGCGGCACGTAGAAGGTTGGCGAGCTCGCTACGAAAATTCTATCCTTGGCCTCTACGTCGCCGCTGCCTTCTCTCGTTACAATGTGTGCGAGTTGACGTACACCCTCGCCACGGGAGTCTGCGCTCTCGATCGGTTTTCCTGCTTTTATTTTCATCGTCCTACGCTCAAGGAAAAATCCCGTTTTCTTCTTTTTTTCGCTACTTTCTGTCTGCTATTTTCGTCGTTACGTCGGGAGGATATTACCGGTTTTAATTTATGAACGAATACCCGACTCCTGTAATTGTGTCGATAATGTCTCCTACGTTGTTGTAAATCCACATCGCGCGATGTTAACTCTTCCCGCGATTTACCGTCCGCGTAGACCTGCACCCCCGCTCAGAAGTACGTGAACACTTTCTTAACAAAAGTAAATATCTAATAAGAGTTGCGAATCTATTAATATCAATTATATGTATCATTTGTGTTTCGATATGTTTATGTTGCATTGGCGAATATATTTTATTAATAGTTTTTTTTTTTTTTTTTAATATCACGTTAGTAATGATAAAAAAACTATAAAGATAACTAGATAATGTTAAAATTTCTTTTATTAAACTTGGATACTATTATTTTCTTCATTGTATCCGAAGCAGTATTGTCTCATTTATTTTGTAATATTTCCCCATAAATGATTTTGATATTTTGAACATTCATTCTGAACTTTTCCATCTAAACTATTTCATAGTTCCATTATAAAATTGAATATTGCACACAAAACATTTAACATTAATAAATATTAAATACACATCCAATATGGAATTTAGCAATGGAAGTTGTATAGTAATAATTTACTAGATAGCAAGTGTCTACATATTTATGATGCGTAGATCGTTAATGACCCGGAAAAGTCATACACGTGTCCGTGTTTTATTTAAATCGGGTGATTGGACAGCCAACACGCGATCTCAATGTTTTCCTGCTTGTTTTCGTAACACACAGATCCAAAGAACTCATCGCTCGACGCTTTCAACTCTTCCGCCTACGCTTATCCAATGGTCGTTACGTGCAAAACTTCTGGGATAGATGACAATTCGTTGAAAAATATCAACTTTTCTAATCGTCTCTTTGGAGCGTTCGTTCGCGATCCCACATGTATGTTCTATCCACTCGTTTACGGTTGTTCGTTCTAGGTTTTAGCGGGTCTCAAGGTTGCCATCCCGAGTCTACGTCTTTTTTATCATCGTGTACCGTAATTTTTTCGCGCGGATTATCGTAGGCGCTTTTCTCCCTGACCCACATTTTACCCAACAAAATATCCGCGTTCCAGCGAAACAGCAGCCTCGATTTTTTTCCTTTGCCGTGATTTTTATCGCGGCTCGTTTAACGCTTCCAAACAGCCGTTCGCTCGCGCGTAACTGTTTTCTTCGGGCGAATTCGGCATTCGTGGCTCCTAATTTGAATGAATCGCCCGTTTCGAAGGCTGTTGGTTGTAACCGAGTGATTTACGCTGTTCGCAATACCGCTTCCACGCTTCGCTGTTTGTGTTTCTTTCGCTCCTATTTACTTACGTTTCCTATTTTCGACTCGAAGATCACGCTTGTAATCGTGTTATCGAAACGGCACCGAAAAAAGTTCGCCATGTTTCGAAAAAAATGTCACTCGAGCCGCCAAAACGCCCGGATAACCCTTATCAGTTACCGTTTAATTCCGCTGCCAAATATTTATCGTTTACATACTTAATTGCAATACGTCGTTCGCTGATTCGATTATGTCGCGTAAACAAACGTCGTCTCTCGCGATCTTTACTTTAGGGACGACGTAAACCGAAACCGTCAACTCGAAAGCGTTATGCTAATTTCGTCGATGACGGTGTTTAAAGTCTACAGCCAAAGAAGCGATTAAAATCGTCTACTTGGCGTTCATTCTACTTATCGCGATCACTCGTAACGTTGTCCGCGAAGCAACTAGAATACCGAGTACGTATCGTTCGACTCGGATTTCTCAGGCTTATCGAGGAAACGATGTTATCTGGTCCGAGGCAATTCCACCAGCTTTTTTCCCGGTATTCGTCGATTTTAGTAAACCTTGACGGCCGTTAGCCACGATTGCCTTATCGGATTTGTCATATCACGGGAATCGAATCCGAACTTGGTTTCGGTTTCCGCGAAGTATCCGTTCCACGTGTCATTCGCGGAAAGTAGCAGGAAGAAACTTTCGGATCGCGTGGCTCGTTGGATCTTTCCGGTGTGTCTATTTTTACGCCGGAGCGCGATCCTCGACCAACGTTACCATTCGCGAATCGCCTTGTAAGTTTGCGTTGGTTCTAGAAGCAGACACCATTATCTCGAACGTTTCTCTTCTAAACTCTTTCTCCGGAAAAAGGAAACATTGTAAAGAAAATTTGTGTTACAACGTATTCTTTGAAAGTCATGCACGAAGTGTAAGAGTGCACGAGTACGCGTCGCAAGTTAGAAAACAGATAAGTGAATGAGAAAGGGAGGAGATGTTCCCGCTCGTTCTTTTTACGACGAGATCGAGCGCCTTAGAACGCGTTCTCGGAATTCTTGGGTCTCGTCTACGAGGCACTCGAACGTGGAAATGCTCGTCGACCAACTTTCAGCGATCCCAATCGATGGCGGTCATTTCGGTCGAAGCCCTCGGTTCATCTTCGCGAGCGCAACGTTTATGAAAAGACAGCGCCGGAGTTTCGGAATCCCGAGCAAATGGTTCGCCAAGCCGGGATAAATGTTGAAGGGGAAGTTGGTTGCATGTGCATCGACGAAACGGTCGCAACCGTGGGTAAACCGGCGCATAGTTATCGGGGCTAATCCCAAAGCACCGGCTTAACCTGAAAACTTGTACTTACTTAATCCCCGGGTGCATGAATTCTTGGCTTCGATAGAATAGCTGGCTTGTTTCAGTTTAGTTGCGGCACATCGGATACACCGTTCGTGCCATTGAAACTAACGATCCCTCGATCGCTGCGAATTTTACACCTGTTCGCCGATACGACCAGATTACCAAAAACGAAACGAGCTGTCTAGTAGTTCGAACGACGCTCGTCGTTTACACGTTGTTTTCCTAGCACTCGCCAAGTTGTTTCCGTACATTTACTTTTTATCCGCTTCCCGTCCACAGGACAGCGTCGTTAAACCCCTCGTCTTTCGAAATAGCGCTCGCGGAAAATTTCACGAGCTCTCCAGCTTTTTCTTGAATTTTCCTCGTTCCTTTTTACGGCGCGAGCTTTTCTTTGTCACCGCCTAGCTCGGGATTCTACGAGCGGCAACCCCGGCCTCGAGAAGCCTTTTCTCCCCCCGACGGGTTGCGAAAGACCGGTCGAAAATACGAGAAGAGAACACGGGGAGGTCTTCGCATCCAAGCTTCCGAAGCGTCTCTGCTCGACACGATGGAACTCGCCTC
The DNA here is from genome assembly GCF_026283585.1 of Hylaeus volcanicus. Taxonomy (NCBI): domain Eukaryota; kingdom Metazoa; phylum Arthropoda; class Insecta; order Hymenoptera; family Colletidae; genus Hylaeus; species Hylaeus volcanicus. Next base: position 8,626,515 of record NC_071983.1, on the reverse strand, counting down.
GCTTCGCGGCGCGTTATTTGTTGCGATCGATCTCGACGTTAACTCGGTTGTTGCACTGCGACGATAACTGTTAATTCTGCAGCGGCGATTATTTGCCCAAAATTCACGGATGTTGCGTTGAATTAGTCACCGATAATTCGACCATGATCCGAGGACCAAAAGCGGTCGCCGCGGGGACCAACGTCGACGCGTAGCGTGCTATTTTAGCAATCCAGTTTAGCTAAATCGAGAACATTATAACAGCGAACAATTAAATTCTTCGCGAGGGTTGTTCGAAAACTGCAGAAATTTTATAACAGCGATGGGATGACTTTGCCAGAAAGGTAGAAAATATCGCGAAAAAACGGGATGATTACATTTTTTCTTAACGCTTAACTCTTTCAGACCTGGCGTTCACAATTGAGCACACAAAATTTAAAGGTCACCGACACTTTCGAAAAATACACTACAAGTTAACCTTAAACATTAAATTACATTAGTGTGAGAAAAAAAATAATTTAGGTCTGAAAGAACTAACCCTTTAGCCTATAACAACGTGCGAGACACGTGGTAAGGAATTCGAATCGAACATGAAAAGCACGAGTCAGACGCCTCGTATGAACTTTCACAAGAGACTTTATATCTGACTATGGCACCCACGGTTCCACAATAAATCGTACGGCAAGGGGTTGAAAGTAGAAGATTTTGTAACGATTCGAAAGTATGACATGTGCACCACCCCGTACAAGATTCCGTGATGATTCTCCGTATAAGTTCCCAATGATTCGACTGGAGCCCTCTTCCTCGAGAGAACGAGTCGGTTGTTAGTCGAGCGTTGACTCTGCGTAGATCAATTGAATAATACGATTAGTACGACCTTCGAGACAAACCGGACAAAATCCGATCGACGATCCAACGATGGTCGGCGCTTCTCGAGTCCCGTTCGTAAGCGTTCAATTCGTGTTCAAGGTTCACGAAGATGTTCACGGTCGGTTAGTCTACCGGAGGTGGTCGGCTAAATAGTCGCAACAGCGTCGTACTCGAACTATTGCCAAGGATAGTGAAAGCTACGCTCTTGCAGACTGTCGGCGTGCGACGGCTTCCTGTTTCGTTCGTATGATCCGCTCGCGGTTAAATCCGTCCACGTATTATACAATGAAGGAGCCAGTTTCACTTTGACGCAATCGATGCCCTGTTACCTCGATCGTGTCACAGAAGGCCCGAAGATAGTACTATGTACATGGCGATAGGGGAAGGCGTCCCGTCATCGATCGCCTTAAACGGAAAAGGAAGAAACGAAAAATCACCGTCCCGATCCCTCGTGCACGAGTTCGCGAGCGTTACGCGCTTTCGTTTAAAGAATATTGGCCGTTCGAGCGACGATTCTACAGTAATTAGCTGGACTGCCTATGCGAACTTTGTGCAATTACTCGGCTTGCTAATCGACCGGATAAACGGATATCGTTGAACGGCTTAATTACCGAATAATGTAGTCTAATTATGCCAGAGGAAAATATCGGTTAGAGGATGAGTACGGCGAGCTACCTCCTCGTTCGATCGCTAAGTTTAAATCGATAATTTGGACCTAGCGTGTAACTTTTTTTTAACCGTTTCTAGAAACATGTCGAGAATTTTCGCGAATCGTATCATTCGTATACGTTTAGGAAACCTGCTGCTATTCGGTTTGCATAGGTTGTTAAACTTTTCTTTCGCGATTACTCTCGAGACGCTAGACGTCTTTCGCGATTCGCGACGGTGGCAAAAAGAGAAACGCGAACAAACGGCGGGATCCCTCTTGCTTATTACCGTAGTTTAAACGCTCCGTATTTCCCGGCGCTTTTCCTTCCCTACGCGATTTTCTACATCGTTTGATTTTGCGCTCGCTCCGACGAGTTTTTCCATCAAATTAGCCACTTTTAATCGGCCCGTCGTGTCGTCGTTATCCTTGCCTGTATTTATGCATGTGCTCGATGCGCAGCAACCGCCGTCGCCGCGACGCCCGTGTAACCGTGCACACACGACCGCTTCCGCCTCTCTAAATCGATATCGCCAACGTAGCCCAGTTTACCGACGGTATGGAGCAAGCTTTAGACCGATGATACGGTTCCCAAACCAGCTCCCTGGCTTCGCGACCAAACATTTTCATCCGGATGCGATTCGTGCAAATTTCATTTTCCAGTTTTGACCTATGCTCTCGCGAGGAACCATCCCCCATTCGGTCATTCCCTAAATTACATCCCAACCGGTGCTTAACCACCCGCGAAACCCTCCGTTCGCAAATCCATCTGCAAACTTAGCCGCTCCTTCGCTTCGCATTGCTATACCGCAATACCAGCGCTTCTAAGCAGCGCGCGTATCCTGACGGGGATTTCCTAAAAAATTCGCGTGGCGCTCAACGTGTTAATGGGTCGAAACGGCGCTTGGTCTAGACAGGTGCAACCAGAACGCTGTCGAAAAATCCCGGAATTTGTCGATGATAAAATAATTAGCCCTCGAATGTATAAATTGGGCCACAACGGGGGACAGCAAAGGGAAATTTGCGATCCCGGGACGTGGTTAATTTCCGGGTTGAACGGCATGCCTGGCTAGACAGTTTCGTCGAATCAGCCGAATTCTCCCCGGTGCTAGAGTGCGACGTCGTATTAGCGAAATAAAGCGCATCCTGCCAGCGACAGACTCGAGGCAGTCTAGAGTTACGTCGTCGCTCGGTTGTTTCAAATTGTACAAACGCTATTCAGAATCAAATTTTCGAACTCCTTGCGCGGAAAATCAGGGAAGCCCGTAACGAACGGCGCGAAAAATTTGAACATGAATTGGGAGGCGGCAGATACTCGCGTGCCTTGACACCGTCTGCTCGTCCACTGTCTCTTTTTGGCACGACTTCGCAACGAAGCTCCATACGCGACACGCGACGCAGAGGCTCCTAGCGAAGGTCGCGTTACACGTAATAATTCAACCGAACGTAGGTTTGCGTAATCACGGTCGGTAGGTCTGCGGTCGTTCAGGGAGAGCGAAGCACGGCCGCCGACGGAAAGATGAATGGGTCTCGTTCCGAACCGTGGAAAATTATTCCCTCCCAATGAGAACGCGTCGATTCTCGTCCCTGTTCAGCGACACGCATGGAAAACAGATCTCGTAAATCACTGTTACTCGGAACGATCGTTCCTTAACTTTTCTACAAGACGCCCACCACCGAAATTCTCGTTCGTTATCGATCAGCAGTCCAGCCTTCTTCTTTGGGTCCGCTGGAAAGCTCGCAAAGGCCGTGAATGTCTTTGTCCCGTTACAATTTACGCCCGCTCCTCTGCCTTTGTAGCTTTCAACGGAATGTATTAATCGAGCTAACCCTTTTGGGTTCCCGCACAAAGGGCAACGACGCAGCGTTTGTTCCATCCATGATTAAATAGCTTCGGTATTGGCCGGCGCTATGATCGAAAATGGATACTCGGAATAATCGTCCGGATGACAACGGTGTTCCCGAACTCCGAGTTTGCGAAAACAAGTTCTATTTGGATTAAAGGGGTAGTTTCAAGTTCATTCTGTACGCCTTTTTGAAGTCTATCTATGTACATATTCATAATGACTTATTTATTTGGAAACATTAAACCTGTTATTTAATTTAGACAAATGTCTTCGATATACATAGAGGGTACGAATAGTTATACTAACTATATACTTCGAGAAAATCAAGTTGACGAAAATTCGATTGTTTCGAAGTTAAAAATGAAAGTACCCCTTTAACCTCATCATGGACGTGCTCAAGAAAAATGTACTATTTTCGAAACGCATCCCGAGTTTTCGAGCTCTTTTAGAACTCGATCGTAGTTAGTAGTAGAACAGCTTCCGTATTTATGATTCTCCAAAAGGTGCGCCGTTTGTCCTCCGCCTCGTCAATGCGCCCTCCGGTTTTTGCCGTGTCGCGACGGAACGATGGTCTTCCGGTGACTCGCCGAATTCCCATCAGGGGATAGCGAGTGCCGGCTCGTCGCCGCGATAATTATGCAATTTCTGCTGGAAGTTCCGAGTCGAAGCAACGGGGTCGCCTCCGGGAATCGGGATAAGTTTCTTGCATTGTTCCAACGAACGAGCCCCGGCCCGAGTGACAAGCGCGGCCGAGTCCGGGGTTTTATTGTGTTTGCGCGATGTCTGTCGTGTCTCGAGGAGAGGAGAGGAGAGGAGTATCCTCGTGGCTCGTAAATTTCACGGGGGCCGAGATAGTTACATTTCCTCCGGCGGGGCGGACTCGCGCGAGAGGAAGAGAGCGAACGGAGAGTAGCCGGGTCGATAAGTCTAATAACGAACTGGCATTAAAAAAAAAGAGAGAGAATAAAACAGCCGAACGAGATCCTCTTGAAGTTTTTCGCTTTATCCCGCTGCTCTTTAATGCCTCCGCTCATAGATGGGAGCCGGAACCGTTTCATTTCCATGCGGAGCACTTTTCACCGCTGCTAGGGCCTGCACGAAGGAAACGAACGGAGAAAAAAGAGGGATCGCAACGGCCAGCCGTGTTTGCTTACCATAATCGGAGACGCGGCACGGAAACGCGTTTATTTCCAGCTCCGCGCCTCCTCGCAAGGAGATATCGGGGATACTTTGATACAATTAAGATAATTGCGTAACGTTACGTTACGAGCGACGAGCCAGGCTCGAAAATTAGGCGGCCTATAAATATTCACGCGGACCACGGCACACGGAATATGTATCCGTTCCCGCATTGTTCTGTCGTCTCGCTGGCATGCTCCGAGTTTGTTCGCGCGAATCTTCCGCTCCCTACAACGACGTCAAACCGTTGTCGCGACGAAGCTACGAAAATATTTATTTTGCCGATGAGATAATAACGACCATAGAAATTTCATAACGCCGCGGAAATTTAATCAGCTGCTGTTCGCAGCCCGCTTCGCGTTGCGTGCTCGCGGTATGTATATCTGGCCTGATGAAAATCGTTTCCGAAATTCCTGCGAACTTTGCTCGCGGAAAAATGGGAAAGATGCGCTCTCGCGTTAGCTACCCTCAGGGGCTGTAGCTATGCTACAGTACGTACAGTACATCCCGAGGTACCCGAGCTCCCCGTAGATTCATTCGGCGAGAGTGATTAGGATATAATACATGAAGTATGCACAGTGAATCCCAAAATTATTCGCTCAATCGAGGATGTTAGATAGACGAACAAAGTCAGTCGACAAGAAGAATGTTCAAATTCTTTTATTTGAAAACACATATAACACACTTTTTATTCGGTATAACAAAATTTTGCACGAATTTTTAAATATTTTGGTTTCTAATTACAATACTCTTCGTCATTTCGTCTATTTTTTTTACATTTTCGACTGTAAATATGTTTTGCGAAGAGTAGTAACAAAGTGCCGTTCCTAGAAATGAATATCTGTATGGAAATTCCAGCAAACTAAGCGCGAAGGATGAGCAAATTCCTGTGTTTTAAACACGAAACACCCACTCGCTCGAACCCGTGAAATCGTGGAACGTTTCTCGCGTCGAGCGGCCGTGCCCGGCGCACTGAATCCGTCGCTCCGTTTCCAAACGTCTCGCGTATAAATATTCACGTGGAATGCGTCGTTACCTCGACCCAGTGTCTCTTTGGAGCGAAGTTCACGGATGCAACCTGCTGCTCCTTTCGCGATGTAACGAGAAAGCGAGCATCCTCGGCTGCTATGCAAATCGCGACGGATACTCGCTAAGTGCCAGTGACAACGTGGGAAAAGTTCGGAGTTCGTCGCTTGTAAATCAACCGCGGTTCTTTCCTCACGCGAACACCCCAAGCGACATCGTCGACACGGCTCCGAAAGTCTTTCGAGAACCGTTGTTGACAAAACTAGTATTCTCCGTGGATTAGGAAGTTACGTGTAGCGGGAAGGAGCTTAAACTAATTAAAGCATCGTGGATTAACTGTAACGAGGTGTAGTTTGCTGCGTAGACCATTGATTCGTGATCTTTGTTTTCCTCGATCGGTATCAGGTACCAACTTCCCCGAGACGATGGAACAGCAACGTGTTAAAAAACGTACCATTGGAATAAATTATCGGAAGTAAAAGCGACGAAACAAACGGAACATCGATGAATTTTATGTGACTTGGCGAACTATTTTATTACTCGCGAGGATGGTAATTAATCATGGAGCATCGAGAGTCGCGAGTTCGAGCGTTTGCCCGCTTTTATCGGTTTTCCGAGGTGACGCTGAACTCCAGCCGAGAAAAAGAATCGTCGTCCGAGCTCGTTTAAAGTCTTCGACGCGAGAGACCTGTAAAGGACGAGCGAACAAGCCAATAAAAATTCAAATTCTACCTTTCTCATCTCCGAGCGAGCTCCGCTTGCGCACGGATCAGCGCAGCTACTTTGACATCGCCGTTATCAACGGAGCAAACCCCTTTTCGCTTTATACCGTTTTCCCTGGTTTACTCCGATTGCCGCCTTTCTCTCCAAAGTTATTTCATACGTAGGTGGACGAACCCCAGGCGCAAAACCATTCCTATAAATAAACGGATCTACCATTATCTCGTTAATATGTCCTGCGCACAGGAGTACCTCAATCGAATATTAGCTTTCCCTTTATCAGATAAAGCCAGGAAACTCGATGCTGGCGAAACTAGCCTTCTTTTTGTTTTGGAATTCGCCGAGATGTAATCGAAGACTCCAGTCTTATGCGTTGTAAGAAAAGGTAACAGAGAAAATTCGTGCAGCTTTTTTAAAACACAATTCAAATAATCAGAACTTTTTTAAAATATCATTTCGGTTAACTAAGTGTTCACCATTTACAATATTTGTACAACTCTTTTCACGAGCTTGGAGATTCCTTTTTTCATCAATCTTAAGTTTTATTAATTCGAAAGGGATTAATTGTCGAGTTGACACCGACGTTATTTTTAAAGTTACTGTTTGCCAAAAAATTAGACGTCGATCAAATTGGGCAGTAGTCACGGGGAGACAGATCTGAACTGTAAGGAGAATGGGGTAAAACTTCCCATTCAGTATTTTTGATTTCTTAGTGAGTCGAAAAAGCAACGTGAGGTCGTGCGTGATCATGTATAAAAGGTACATGAAGTTTTAATTTTTGATCGTCTGTCTTTGAGATCATTTATACAATGTAGTACTAAGACAACTGACAACTATATAGCATATATTATACATCAACTAAATACATTAAGCTTTCTGCTGATATTAACTTCACGCAATTCATTTGCAGATTACTAAACGAAACTCGGTTTTAGTTCTTTATTATTTTTAGTGTGAGCAACTTGTTCAAATATCGAAGTTGGTATCAAAAAACTGCGCGTATTTTTTCCAGTACGAAATATATTCTTTGGTATCTTCCTACCACCTACAGACAACATTAGGGATTATACCCTGATTACCTCGCCTGTTTCCGACGGAATCCGCGATCTCGATGGACCGCATCGTTCGGCGTTTGCGATTCCTGCGTGTAATATTCTCCGTCGATTAATTATTGACTTTGCAGTTCGAGTCGACGCGGTTATGTCACCGGAGATTACGAGCCCGACCATGATTGTAACGCGCGTCACGCCGGATGATTAATTAATCGCGTAATCGTGAACGAAAGGGTAGAGACACGCGCTAAAATTCGTTGCGGATAGAGACGGAGAGAAGAATCATCGCCGCGAGCGTAGCTTCGGTTCAGACATACTTTTGTTACGCAATTCTAACGTTCGCGACGTAAAAGGGTAACAGTGTTCCGACAGTACCAGTTACCGTGAGGCAAACCGTTCGACTTCTCGATAACTGTTCGACACGTTGCAATCGTGTCTGGAGTGTAACAGGGAGAAAACACTCCGCGAAACTTCGCTAGAGTTTGGACATTACCGCTTTTCCGCTACGAGAGGCTCGTTTCGATTCTTTTTTAAACGCGCAAAAAGAACCGCGATTCGACGAATCGATTTTAACGCGTTAACGATCTACTGTCGGAATCTCCATGTTTTCTCATTGTCGAGTGATTCTTTTATTTTTCGTTCCCAGCAGAGAAGCAAGTGTTCTTCTTTGTCTATCTACGAGTGTAATTCTTTCGTGGAGATTTCCTACGAACCGAAAGCGTAAACAGGCGTACAGCGCGGATTTAAATGCTTCGTAGGAAACTTTTATCGTTATCCAAGTTCTGTACATGTTTTAGGAAGGATTAAATACTCTCGAGCCTCGTATCTTTTTAGCTGCTCGGTCGTATTCACTTTTTTAACGCTTAATTGCATTTCTTTCGTGGCTGGAATTTCCCCAAGATCCTTCGTAAAATCGCAAATCCTCCGATATCGTGTGGGTAGTTCCTATAACTTTTAAAAGTATTTTCGGTTAAAAAGCGTACGTTGCAACGTTATAAATACGCGTTATCGAAAAGGAACTCGCGTTTATCTACTCCTACAAGAAGTACTACATATCTTCGAAACATCGAGTTTCTCATATATATTCTTGTTAAGCACATCTGTTCTTGTCAGTGTGTCTTATCATTCCGTAAAGTACGTGGCCATTATTTAACGCTACGCTTCGCCGTGACAGAAGTCGCGAACGTTGTAACAAGATAAACGATTATACGCGCGCGTTGAAACAACAGTTTCGACGAGCTTCGGCGCGAAATAATTAGAAATTGCGCGCAGGTGGGCCGTTTGTCGGTAGACTTTAATTAACTGCGGCCGTATTGTCTCGCGGCGCAGGTTCTTTTTTTTCGCGCCCGAAGGTTGAGGAGTGATCGATGTCAAAAATTTTAACGTGAATATTCATCGAAAATAAAAGGTAAAAGAGATTCTATAGTTCCTTTCATCGAATTTCGTGAGCAATTAGGATAATTGAAAAGGACTTGATCAAAGAACGGTTACCGTTTGATCAAAGAATTTAATTCGCATTGTCCGCTTCGCTTCGTGCCGCTTCGTGTCCGAACCTAACATCTCTATTATCTTTCGCCATCCACGCTGAAATATTGGACAAATCCTCTCAGGGCTTTACCAGGATTATTGGAAGCGCCGAATGAACGATACGACTCTGTATCGTCGGTGTAGCGGCACATATTTAACTTCTAAAAACCGTACATAAATTTAAGCGTCTGGCCATGGAATGCATTCCAATAACCGATGTTCGTTTACGGTAAAAAATTAATATATAATTAATACATTAGAGAGCGACGGCAATATGGGCCCAGCGAGATAGCAAATATCCTGTCGGAAACGTGAAAACTGAATAGGACTTCAATGTACGTATGTATGTGTTTAAACACATTACGGTCTGAAAAAGATCGGATGCCGTCACGAATCCGATCTCTGATTAATTCATCATGCAATTATCGTCATTTTCGTAACGCGTAAACGACGGTTTTAAATCCAGAACACTTTTTGTTATTCGGGTAAATCCATCTTTTATCTTCATTTTATAATTATGATATAATCGCATACGATTTAACTTTTGAAGTAAAAATTTTTCTTCGTAATTACATGATATTAATTTTACTTTTTTTAGTGGTTAAGTAAATTGAACGGATATCGATGCCTATTAAATAAATTGTATTTTTTGTACAAGTTATTTTCCTGTTCCTGGTGCGCAATGTACAAATACGACGAAATGGCCGACGCTGCGCAGAAAAAACAATTCCTTTTTATTTTTCATTTCGGTTCGTGTACCGCTGTCGGCGATAGTTCGAATAGATAGCCAGATAAGTAAATATTTATTTTTCGTTGTTCAAACATCGAACGATAGATGAACGTTGAAAATTCATACAATTGCCGTTGTTACGACGAATTAAGCGCTCCTGTAACGCTCGTTCGTGCAGCAAACGAAGGAAATAAACGGATTCGAGTTAAGAACCAACGGATTTTTCAATTTCACTCGTGTCTACCTTGTACGGTACGTTACACCTGATAATTAATCCAACGATACCGTGCTCAAACTTCTCGTCTCTCACACGGATACATCCAAGCGTCTATCTATAGCGTCCAAACGAACGCTAAACGAGAACAATTATCGATCATGGAATCGACCTATCGCGAGGAAACACCGCAATTAACAGTCGTCGCTAGTCGATTGGATCGACCAAGTATCTCGCCCATTGAGCGGGCGAGCAACCTTGCTTTCGAGATTACATAATCTCGTGACGATTGCGTCGCAACGCGCGGATGAAAGAAGAGCGACCGCTCGGACCCGTTTCAGTCACAATTCAGACACGCGTTCGCGATTGGGGTCATCGTCGTGGCTCTTCTTACGTGGAATACGAAATGCGGTCGCGTACGTAATACGGAGAAGGCTTGCTCGCTCGCGACCGATTCACGGCTTTCACAGCCACGATTCGAGCGTTGCAAAACCCCTCGAACCGGTGAACGAAGCTGAATACCAGACGAGAAGACGATTAGCGATGAAAATTCAACGAACCTCCTGGACAAGCCGGTTTCGAGTCGGGGCAAGATTAATCGGCTGGCCAAGGCCATCAAAGGACTCCCTCGCTATTTCTTTGTAGACGATCGACGCACATATAAGCTCGGCCGTTCGATGACCGTGGAAAATGGTTAGGTTGTGGAAAATGGTTAGGTTGTGTACTAGGTTTCCGCGTGAAACTTTTGTCGCAGTACTTTACGTCTTACTACTTGGAAAGGAAGAAATTGGCGCGGACAGGAGCCAACGAGAAAGGTTGCGCGGTAGTCCGTTGCACAACGGATGGCGAAGCTTTATACAGGGTTATCACTTTGGAACATCTGTCGATCGATCGCCGCTGGATGGACTGCCGCGGGTTTCCAATTCGTGGAAAGGAACACACCGTGGCATGGTTCGCGGGCATTTCGCCTCATACTTTCTCCGCAGGGACGCGCCGCATCTTGCTCGCTTCCTTTATCTCCTTCCGATGTTTGCTCGTGAGAAATCACAAGCGGCGATGCTACGCGACAGAAACAGATGATCCCTGTGCATTGTTACTTCTTTCCTCTCGTGCCATGTTTGATTCGCCTACTCGGTATCTCCCGCGCGATACGTGCGGTTCTCCACCGCTCTCCGGAAAATATGACTCTACCAGAACATTGATAACGGACGTGTACAGGGTAATAACTACTGCAACTTTTAACAAGAAATTGCTTTTAACGATTCGCGAATTACATTTTTTTTCGTAGATTATTTTGTACACCGGTCGGGGGTGAATTTAACCCTTTCACACCGGGTTTTTCTGTTTGTATTTTATTTGTTTCTCCTTCAGAAATGAATCGTATTAAACTAAGGTTGAATGTGTATGAAAGTATGTAGTTGGATAAGAAAATCTGCTAAACAAAGCCCAAACCTCACAACTGTCTTGGGAATCGATCCTGTTGCGAACGCGTATTCGCAGCTGTCTTTCTCAAAGAACTCCAAACCGTCTGCGGTCTCCAAACAACACGACAAAGAATTCTTTTCCCTTCCGTCCACCGGATATATTGCGAAACTCCCCCTTTTCCGATTCGCTACCTCCGTTTACGAGAACTTACGAAACAAAGGTGGTCTCGACAGAACCGAGTGATTCCAATTGTTTCTCGCACGCAGTCAACACGCGTGTCTTCGCCGAGAAAGTCCCTTTCTTCCAAAAAGCCAGGAGATTAACCCTTCCAAACCTGAATTATTTTTTGTTCTCGTACCAATGTACATAATTCAATTTTTAGGGTTAACTTGGACTAAACAACACGACATAGTTTAGGAAAAAATTAAAAAAAAAATCCCAATAGTGTAGTTTTCTAGGAAACCTGGTCTTTCTTCACGTGTACAAATAAGGACATTCGCCGTAAACGATAGTGTCGGTAATTTTTAAATGTTGTGTCCTCGATTGTGGAAGCCATTTGTATCAACAAATTTTTCCTAATGAACCTAGGCACTCTGGACACACGTATATCGGGAGTACGTCGCTAGCGTGTAGAATGAAGATGATTGACTCAACGACAGAGAGGAAACGTAGCTTAAAGCGAAAGAACATAATTTAGCCAGGGTTCGCGGCCTAGAGGTTGCGATGAGAGTCGCTGAACATTCTCGCGAAACCATTGGATATCCATTTTCAGCTGATACCGTTCTAGGCTGTCGGTTGGAATTCACCTTCAGTCGCGAGAGTGGTCCGCTAGTATGGCAGCGAAGTTATTACAGTTTCCTATTTAAGGATACTCAAATTAGTGTCACGGATCGCTGTTTGATTTCGCTAAAATAAACCGTTGAAATACAGTAGGTCATATCATTCGCTCAGTCGAAAATGTAAGAAAGACGGATAAAATAACCGGTCAACAAAGAGAATTTTAAAATTCTTTTATTTGTAAATACAGTCAGTCTGTTAAGTATTCGTACCCTTCTGTGTTATTTCTTCTATTGAAGAAATTTGTCTGAATTAAACGATAGGTTTGACGTTTTCAAATAAATGTATCGTTATAAATATAAATATATGTAAAGTTTATTCATGTACATATTTTGTTAGATGTCAGGGAAAGGAGGCAGGCGTGAGACAGGACTCAAAGAAATTGTACATAGGGTTAACGTATATTATTATTTAGAACAAAGCATTTGGCACGCGACACATAAACACGGATACGCGGTTGGACGCTTCTTACGGCCGTTGGAGGGAACCAGAAGATGGGACGAATCGACGAGTTAGCCAAGAAGCGTAGGACGAGTAGACAGCTGGTGTCCTCGAGCCGCAGAACTCTTTCGCCCCGTTTATAGTCTGGAACGTTTATCGTTCTGCATTGCAGCGATTTAGAACATCTTTCGTGTCGTTTCCCCAGCCAAAGATCCTTTTGTCCCCGTATCGTTTTACTAGCTCGCATTCTACGTACTTTTACGGCTGAAAAACTTTTACACACAATCACAACCGACCTTAGATAACCTAGCGATCCGGTGCAACGATAGTTACAACGAAAGGTCGAACGAGAGAGAAAAATGCCCGATTACTCCATTCGTCCAGGGTGTCTCGAAGAGCGACACGAATCTCATCCACTGCAACCAAAGGCACCTGCCCCGACGTTGTCCTCTTTCTCGCTTCCTCAAATTGCGTCTTCAACAGGCGATTGCCTGCTGTCTTCTTCTTCCTCCCTCTCGCAGTGTCTTCCGCCGGCGTGTAGGATCTTTTATCAAGATCCCGAGACGAAACGAGCCACGGAACGCTGTCGCGTCGCTGATTGGCGACTTCTTCTCGTCTCTTTCCTCGTTCCATCCGTATCTTTTATAGTTTCTGCGTTTAAAGACCCTCTTTGCCTTTTCTATTATATCCGAGCGTTGGCGTACTTCTCATTGCATTATTTCGAGCGTTCGGTTCTGTGGTTTCTCGGTTGGTATCGCGGACGAAGGCCGCGATAGTCCTCATACATTTCGAATTAGTACCAAGTAGGAAACATACGAGAAAATATTCTCGAGTGGTACGATTTTGGCAACGCTTCCCAGCGTATTTATTGGAACGGTTTGGCACGCGATCCTCGCCCATGCAGGGACAAATTGACTCGAAGCGATCGACAGTCTCGATACATCCAATCCCAAAGAAACATCGCAGCAATTTCAATCGGAAACGCGCTCCAGGCTTACGATCTTTTTACGAGTCGCGGGTGTCGCGTTCCAGCGTAAAACGTCACGATCGATTTCCGTCCAGCGGCATCGCAATTGCGATCCGGTCACGTTTCACGGAACCGGGCCTCTGTGTGTCTGGTAATTTCCGCGTTGCACGCGCGACGACACTAGCGTGCTGTGCATGCCGGTATGTCGACCGATTGCACCTGTAATTAGGGCTTGGCCTGCATGAGTTCCGACACAAATGGGAATTCCGCGGAATTGGCGGTGTTACGCCGCGCGTTTCGGACCTCGATAAATTTTATCAGTCGGCGGAACTGAACGTCGGTGCAATATTAATCGCGCCGTTAACGCGCATCAAGGATAAACGCCTCCGTTCGACGAGGCCGATTATTATTTTCAATTAAAGCCACACCTGTGGGGATATCATCCCTCCCGATTCTTCGCTTTAATCGCGGATTTCGTGTACCGTGTGTAAACCATTCGGTGGAAAGTGGATTTAAAAGCATCGGAGCCGGGGACCTTTGCGCGAACTCGATCTCTGGCAGATTTACAGAGTCGAACTGGTCCTCGAGCCGTTTCGACATTGAAATTTATGAGCGACGATCATGGAAATTGGCACTGGGCGGTTCGTAAAAACTCGTTCGGCGCGAATGTTCGCTCTAGGCAGAGTCCATACTTAAGTATTTGTTGGAAGCTGAAGAGGAAATCTGATAAGATGGAATGGATTTGAATCTGGATTACCTGTGTTTTCGATTAATCTACTAACCTTAGATTACTCTACTCCAAAACGTAGAATAACAGTTTGTTCGAATTTTCGGGCTCGGTTTTCTTGGAAATCGGCATCGAATATTTGTTGAATACGCGATTCGACGAATCTCTCAGCAAATTATCGTCGCGACTCGCATTGTATTAATGCTTCCAATGTTATAATGTTTCCAGTGTTATAAATTGCTTTCTATTAGTCGTGCTATCTCGCTTCGCTTGTTATGAACAGTCAGTATCTGTCTGTCTACCGATACGTCTGCATACAGCGTTCAAGAGCATACGGATATACGATTTTTGCACGTGACGGAATCGCATCCGTGGCAGCTAAATACGTATTATGGATATTGATATCTCGATCGTGGACACTTCTTGAAAAACGATACGTTTTTTATTCTCGTGAATATGTATCGAGGAGTCGAAGAAACAAATGAAATTAGCATTTGAAACTGTTTCGTGTGTGTGATGTCAAGTTTCGAGTCAGCATCGATGGTTGAACGACCAATCAAAGAATTACCAAGTAGCTGTTTAGATTCCTTGCTCTTTGACCCTTGATTCAGTCTGGATTTTTTCGGGTCAAATGATACAGCAAAGAGTCAACATATACGCAAAACGATTATATTAGACGCGTAGTACCCTTAAAAAGAACTCTTAAACACACACATTCCTCTGAATTTGAAAGTTGGTGTTACCAGACGTCTAGGGAGCGCATAATAGTTTTTACCTTTTTATTTTGACGCCCGATTTCTACCCAGTCGACTCTACACCGTCATATAGAACTCAGTGAAAGGCGTTCGCTTTTTAGAAACATAGTTGCACAACATTCGTGGCATTTGAATTAGGAAGTAGTAACGGATCGATGAAATTTGTAGCGTTTACACGATGAGAATGGTATCGTTGATCGAACGATAGCGAACGACTCTCGCTCGACTCTGTCTCGTTATGACGAGATAGGATCGATGGTGGGAGCAATGATCGATCGTCGACCGATAGAGCGACTACACGGAAGATCCTCGGACGAGATTGGACTAGCCGAGCTGGAAAAAGGGCGATGGCAGCGAACGTGCACCGCTGCGGCGGGAATAGATTCTTGGGTCGTACAAACCGGATCGTTTCTGTCGAGATGCACCTTTCGCGGCAGGTGTTAATTCGCTCGAGACGGGGAGGCGTGTCTCGGGAGCTTTAGTCGAACGGATGTCCTTGGTTCTTTCAGCGATTCCTCGCAAACCAGTTCAAACATTCGAAAAACTTTGTTTTCGATCGATTAAGAATCGTGTTCCGGGAGCCTTATCTATAAAAAACACTATAGCTTCAGGATCTCGTCTCTGTTGGACAGGATCCTCTTTTATCGACGTCTGCGTTGTTCGACTTTTTAGCCGACGTTGAAAATTTCTCGACAGAGCCTGTGTTTATTTAATTTACGACGGACGTGCTATTTCGCCGATACTAATTTTTGTGCGTGCTTTTGTTTCAGGTAAGGGTCAACTTCCTGGATATTTAGGCGTGGTACGAGCGGGACAGAAATCAGCGCCCTTCTCCGTGAGAAGGTAACGTAGACGTTGGAATTATCAGCACTGTTCGTTTTATCGATTCTTTCACAATCTTTACAGCTTGCTGGGATTACACGAGAAGTTTCACTGTTATTTTGTCGAATTGAACATATTTATGATTGCCTATAAATTAACGGTACTCGCACCTGAAACGGATATTCGATAGGAGTTTCTGTTCCACGACCTGAAGTACCGACCTCGTGAAAAATCAGTGGTTTTGCAAACGCGCTCTACGTTTGAGAGCGGTGGATGTTCGGACTAAATTCTCTATAGAAAGTACCGTCAACTGGAATTTGTTTTGAATTTGACCCGACTATTTAACAGGAAAAAAATGAAATACTGCTTGTAATTTACAGCAGCGGTCAGCACCATTTTCTTCTGTTCTCACCCCTTTCACGCGATTCTAAATTGTGAGGCAAAGAGATGTTAAACTTGGATACATTGTTTGTATACTCACTTACGATATATTATAGAGTTCGAGGATAGATGGGACTTGGAAGATTGTACCAAAATGTTGAGATAGCCGTCCTCCAACACTTAGCTAAAGTATTCCAACTTGAATCTGTTTTCACATCTCTGAACCGTTTCGAGCCAATCTCAACGCGAAACTGTAGAAATGGATGGACCATACCGTTGGAATATTTTCTAAAACTGTTCGTTTTAATTTCTACCATAAAACGCGCTACAATTTTATTAAATTCCGAATCGATAACATTGGATGCAATGCGAAAGTTGTAACGAGACTTTCCCTCCTGCGATTCTAGAACAGAAAGTTTCTTCGAATCCCCAGTTCAATCCTCGTCCATGGCTATAAATCCTCCAAATATTTGCAGTTGCTGTCTTCCAAGTTATCCGTTCTATATACTTCCTTCTATCGAATCAGTCCATCAGAAGACAAGCGTAACATTTTTGTCAAACATAAAATCCTGCCAAACGACCTCCCGAACAAGAGAAAATCTATTCTCGTCGAACTCCCGTCGATAAGAACGTTCGTGGAAAATATATTTTTTGATAACCTGCTGCATTACCGACAGTGCAACGGTAGCCTTCGTCATTTTCCCTCGGATGGCGCCACCAAATCCTGTGGCGATGTTCGTCGCGCGTCTGTTATCGACTTCTGTATTTGCACGTGACTTCGGTTTCGTCGGCACTCGACGCGCACTTCCGCTACAGAGTTCGCATAAGCGCGACGTCCTTGGCCAGCAATCGAGCCGGACTCTAAATTGCATTTCCGGGATCTGATTCTTCGCGGGTACATTCAAATTTCTCGAATCTTTTGGAGAAGAATGAATTATTTTTCGGTTTCGCTTAGTTCGTTGTTTGGATCAACTTGAATCAATTCTAACGTGACTTATGTTTTATGCCTGGAGGGAGGCAGGGAGGGAGGGTGGGAGGGAGGGAGGGTGGGAGAGAGAGAGAGAGAGAGAGAGAGAGAGAGAGAGAGAGAGAGAGAG